>NC_137461.1:103696644-103930079 GCF_964235325.1 Thermobia domestica
CTGATGTTTCAGTTCATCAAAAAGTGTGCTAAGGATCTGTCCACAATTCTACTGTAAGCAATTCCTGAAAACAATGAAAAACAAGCTTTGAATTTATCATGATAAAATTTTTACTTATATGCACGCGGCAACACTGCTATTCATTTCTATGGGACTATTTAAAGCAAGAGCTATACAAGAACAATTCTCGAACTATTCAAGACCTGGAAACAAACATTCGCAGTGCCATTGAGAACATTAACACTTCTAATCTTCGTAAACTTGCTGCTAACCTGATGAAATGTGTAAATCAGTGTTTGAATCAAAACAGAGGACACTCCCAGCATCCGCTGTAGAGCTTGTAACTCATTTCTGATAGTAGCAGTGTTGCCGGGTGCATGTAAGTAAATGTTTTATCATGATAATTTCAAAGTTTGTTTTTCATTGTTTTCAGGAATTGCATAATGTAGACAGATTTGTAACACACCTTTTGATGCACTGAAACATCAGCAATGTTACCAATTCAGAGTGTTAATTTATGAAAACTACGATTTTCCTAGTCCCCCCTTACAAAGACCTCATCCAATTAGTTATCGGTGGAAATGAAAAATTCTTTTTTTTTTCAGCTCCATAGTTTACAAGCTACTCCAACTAAACAAACTAAAAATTAACGACAGAACATCCATACGTATGAGTTATGAGTTAATTTACATGTTTCGTAAAACAATCGATTTATACCTTCGGTTACATTTGGCAACACTGTGTTGTTCCTAGTGTACTTCAATCGTTGATTCCTAGATTAAAATATATGCTTGGGCAAGGCTTCATTTTGGTATAACCATTATTCGTGTCACTTCAGGTTCAAAAAGTTCTATTATCCCAAACTCCGGGTTGTATTGTATATTGGACACCCTGTAGAATCAGGGCATATGTAACGTAGCTGACGACAGAATTAACGTTACATATTATTTGGTGCCAGAGCTCGGGACTTTGGAGATCAGTTAGAAGTATTAGTAAACTATCTCTCTCAGCATCACGGATTACTTATTGCTTCGTAATAAAAGAAAAATTTACAGAAGACCCACAATGAATATGAATACCGGAGTTGAAGAAGTTGATATTCCTGAAAGTGAAACTTCAACAGATGTAATTAAACTTTTACAACAGCTAGGACAACAAATGAATTCCGTATCACAACAGATGGATACTAAGTTGGAACGAGTGACACAAAACATTGATACCAAATTGAACACTCGACTGGAACAAGTAGCTCAGCAAATAGGATAAAAATTGATTTTAAATTGGACATCCGGTTGGAACAAGTAGCTCAGCAAATAGAACAACAAATGGATTCCAAACTGGACACCAGATTGGAGGAAATGGATTCCAAATTGGACACCAGCTTGAAACAAGTGACACGACAAATAGGACACCAATTAGATTCCAGATTGGAACAGATAAATACCCAAATGGAAGTAACTGACAATAGGGTGGAACAGATTGTTCATAGCTTTGCATTGGTAAAAAGTACTGTTGACGTAGTCGAAACCCAAGTCAACGAACATGCCAATCAAATTCGAAGACTGCAGGAAGAAATCCATACTATTAAAGAGAAGATCAGAGCGGTCAACTGTAATCCCGATCCTGCCCTCAATGTTGTGCATGATGAATATAGGAGACCTGACTTAAGACACTGCGAAGAAGACAACCATTCATCAGAAATCTATTCTGACAGGGAGAACACCATCTCAAATACTGAGAATGAAGAAAGAAGGTCACCTCACAGGAATCATACCCACGTAAATCGACATTTAAGGTATCGGGTGAAATTCAGTGAAATTATGTCATTAACCAAATTCAGTGGGAAATCAGAAGACATCCCAGTAAATACGTTCTAGAAAAATTTGAGGAAGAATGCCAGTTAATTGGCATAGGTAAGGTCAATTTCCTTAAGATCTTACCGCATATTTTGTTACCACCCTGTTCTGTATGGTACAAAGCAATTAGAGGTAGTTTGCGTAACTATTCCGATTTTAAAAATGCCTTCTTAGCTAGCTTCGAGAATGACTTTATGTTAGCAGACAGAGATGCACAGATAAGAAATCGACGTTTTGATCCGAAAGTCGATAAAAGTCTTACCGATTTTGTAATCGCAGTGTATAAGGACTTGAAACAAATCAATCCTTACCAGCAGGAGTCGCGTATTATTGCATCAGTAAGAATATTACTACCGTTTAAGCTTCAGCAAGTATTGATCTCGTCACAATGTATAAATTTCAATCATTTAATAATGATTGTTCAAAATTATGAAAGTCAGATTAGATTGCAAAATAATAGTAATAGAAATCAAGCTAACTATATTCGTGTTCGAAATATACATGTTAGAGAGGATTGTAATCATAGTACAAGTGGTAATGTTAGGTTTACTCGTAACGACAATACGACAGAACCTAACTTCGGAAGAAATAGAAATAATAATAGTACCGTTTCTAGAAATAATGTAAATAATTCAGCTAATTTCTCACAAACTCCCATATTTCGTAATAATTACCCAGGTGGCAGAAATTTTCTAAATAGAAACCAAAGAATTAGTAAAGTAAAAACACGCAGGACTGTAATCAAGATTATGCTATTCAATGTAACAAAATCGAATATTTTGGTAATGTCACTTAACCTAAATGTGGTCGATGTGGATTGGATTAAAGCCACGTTAGCAATTTATTCACAAGAATATAAAAACAGTGATTTAAACTTAATTGACAATGTTTCAAATCATTTAAATGATAGCAACAAATAATATATATTTGAAGTGTTATTCTTTTGTGATATTAATTGGTTTTTATTTTATTTCACTTTGAATATTGTTCTAATTTCATTGTAATTCTACTTCGTTCATATTCTATGCAATTACATCTATGCATCGATACAAATATTGTCTATTAAATTTATGCTAACTATGCCCGAATAAATGAAACATGTTATATTGTATCCTAACTTACATCAACTTTACTGTTAATATGTATAAATGGCATCGAATTAAAGAATCTATTTAGGACCTAAAATACCAACAAACGTACCGCATTTTGAATATCTCCTTATCGTCGGTAATTTTATAGACTTAAAATAAAATTGATTATGGAATAAATATAAAAATGATAGAGATAAAATGAAAATGAAATGTTATTTTATGAACTGTAAATTTTATATATACGGGGGTTATTCAAAAGCTAAGGTAACTATTGTATACGAAATGTCTAACGGTCCAGGATTCTTTCTTTAATTGTGATCAATGTAAAGTAGTCCCATTAATTCGGGAGCCATTATACAACGATAATGTATATTTCTTATGTACTTTTAAGTATTCTTTTTATTTAGGGGCAAAAGGAGTTATTTAAAAGGCACAAGCTATCAAGAAGAAGAAATTATATAAACAAATAATTTAAATATTTTGTATTATGTTGAGATTTTGCTTATCGTTGTTGCTATGACGATTTGTTTACCTGTTTTAATGTCGTTGCTCTAGTAACTAGAAGAATATAGATGTAACGAGGAACCATCTTGTGTAATCTGAATGTATAATATTTTAAGGTGACAAAGAAGTTATAAGTTGAAGGATAATAATATATATTTGCAGTACATTACACTGTTAAGCTATTCCAGATAATCTCGTGTATTTGCATAAACATTTAGAATCAGGGCATATGTAACGTAGCTGACGATTAACGTTACACTATGGTCCGAAGAATTACGATACTTTCTTCATCACATCGATGGCAGGATCAAAATCCTTCGTTTTCCAGAACATTTACTCAAAACATGCAGAATAGGACGACGGTAAACCAGTTGTGGCTTCATTATGATTTGGGAAATCATATGATCATCCATGGGCTCACTAGTGCTTCTGAAGGGCATCATGATGGATCCTATCTATCGGTAGGTCATTTGCTGATCATGTAGCCATTTATGTTCGCGATGTTTCCAACCTTTAGGCACAAGCTCAATGTTATATGCAGTGGTTTGATGATTGCTTCAATAGTTTTCAAATCAACCCGGTATTAACCAAATTGAGCACCTTTGGGATGACATTGAACGTCAGATTCGAGATGATTGCTTCCGTACGCAGAAATTACAGTAATTAACATTTTAAGCGCCATGTGCACATATTTTATGCATACTTGGTCTATTACGGGGCCATATGCAGAGATATATAATGCACAATTCATGTTATTCAATAGTCCAGTGAACGCTGTTGGCTCCGGAGTAAATAAATCTGATTTTGGGACTTTGCACTTAAAGTGGTAAGTGACTCGTGTGTGTAGGTGTAGTATGACATGTCTCTAGTCACCTAGTAACGCCTCACTGCTTCCATACCACACTGCATTGCTGCTGTCCTATGAGACAAAAGTGGATATATATCAGATATAAGGTAGGCAATTATAATGTTTTGGCTGGTGAGTGTGTAGCAACATTTCATATAAAACGATACTATGGGTAGTGTTATTTGTTCTATTTCGATATCAGAGACTTCGTAGAATTTCCATTTGTTAACGTATTACAAATTTCAGTCTCAATAACAGCTGCTAGTGAACAACAATGGAAATACCAAGTGCCTTTGCGTATTAAATTTTCACATTGTTTTGAATCCTATCTCTCGTTTTCAAGCACAGTATCTCAGCTATTATGTTGAGAATACTTGAATTGAATTAACATTTATTCAGTATTTAATAATTGGATTTGCATTGCTTTCATTGTGCATTAACTTTCATATGTTGCAAGACTCTTTGAGTAATTAGTCTTGAGATATTAGGCAGATTGAGAAATGATGAAAAAGAGTTCGATTCTGGGTTGAAGCTCTAGTAATATTTATCTGTGAGTTTTCAGAGAATTATAGTTCATTCTTTTTAATAATATATTTTTATTTAATAATATGCATTATAATGCTTCTTTGATGGAAATAAAATCATTTTGCAGTGTTATCACTGATTTAATTAATGCATTGATTAGTCTTCCAGATTTCACGTTAGCATGAAATAGTTTGAAACCTACCATGTTATACAACATTAGAAGATAAGTTCATTATAACGTCAGTGAGTTTCTCTGAGCTTAAATGTAATTTAAAGCAGATGTACTGCAAATTGTCAAAAAAAAAAAATACTAATTATTTTTAGGGATACAATATCTGTAGGTAGAGTTAATAATGTTCACGAAAGTATTTAACCTTCACCTTTTTATTATAAAAAGTATCTCACACAATTTTTTGTACAATAGTTTCTTTAGTTTCTCTAAATCTTTAAATGCTCTAAAATGTTCTGAGTGTAAGATAGGAGTAATTCCTTTCGGCACATGGTGCTGTTTTAGCTAGAATTTTGTCTTAACTCATAGAAGCCTCAAATAGGATAAGTGTACACTCCATAACACATAGTGGTCTAGGGAGTGAGTATTCAAGGTTTATACTCAGTAACCCATGACGGCCTCGGCCGTAGGTATTGGCATAAATCTCCATAGTCCATAGGGGCCTCTGGAATAGGTATTAGGATAGATCTCCGTAGCCCATGGCGGCCTTGGAAGAAGATATTGCAGGTGAGCAATCAACAATGGCACTAGTAACTTCCTGATCCTGTCGTCCGTTTTTAAAATCATCCTTTTGGAGAGATAACCTGTGGAGGGATTGTCGGATTTCTTCGTGGATCTCCGAGACCTCTTCGTTTCTTCCTGAAAGGTGCGGCTTCCTGCTGCTGTCTGCTACTGTTTATTTATAACCGTATGAACACGTGTTTATAGTGAAAGCACATGACTTATAGTACGTGACGATTATGGATCCTTACATTGTAATTTAATACTGTGATACTTTGTCGTAAACTCCACTCTACGAAATCCACTGTGTTCCGAAACTACAATCACTTAACTTCATTCTACATTCATCTTTACCTCTCTGTCTGTTTATCATACTCATTCGTTCTGTCCTACTTAATGATCGTCGAGTCTGGACAATTGTCGCATCCTCCAACAGACTACCACTTTAACAAGTACCTATAAAACTACGCTGCTAGAATCATCTCCGGCTATTCGCAGGATACACGAGTCCAACAACTTCATAAAATCTTGACTTGCAATTTTGGAAGAACCTACAACAATCGAAGAACCCCATACTCAACATTATAAGGCAACTTGCATCTCCAAGGAATACTATCTCATGCTTACTTCCCCATAAAAAGTCAGTTAGCATATCAGCTGGCAACAGTGTTCACTCTTTCCTTACCACTAGCTCTGCATTCAAGTCATGATGCTCCATACTATCTTATACTATATGAGGGAAGAATCATACAACCTTGTACTTAGATGCTTCATTAACTAGTCCAGTAGTTCTCAACCTTTTTTGACTAACTACACGCTTTATTATCTAGGACATCGCGACACACTTGTTTGATATTTTTGGTATGAATAATAATAGTAGTAATATCTATTATAATAGTGAAACCACTCTGTAGCACACTGAACATTATTGCTACCGATCGAGGTGTTGATTGTTACAGTTTGTCTCGAGTTTAACTAATTATTATTATATTCTTCATGAATTTTAAATTCTAAAATTTCACGACACACCTTAGGGGACTGCGTGACACACCAGTGTGTCGCGATACATCGGTTGAAAACCACTGAACTAGTCATATACTACCGCTGCTGCTATAGCGATCAGCGATCTAAAGACCACGAGGGCCTTTCGATGGATTCGATTGTGGATTGTGGATTCGATTGTGGAAATTGTAATACTTGTAAGAAGTCCATGGTGAAAACCAGCACATTTTTATCCAGAGAAAGAAGCACTACGAAAACGAAGCTTCCTATAAGTATAGAAAACTACTACCATCTAGTGAGCACACCTTAAAAAAGACTGTCATAAATTTAAATACTACGTTGTGACGATGCAATACAAAGAAAGCTTTAAAAGCGTATTGACGCCAACTGACGTGAATATATTTATGAACTAAAATAACATTTTCACAACAACGAAATAAATAAACAAATAAACAAAAAGAGGACGAACAAAAAAAAAAAAAAAAAAACTACAAGCAAAAGTTACTGGAAGGTTAAAGCCTGTCGTAACTGTTATTATGTCAGGTACAAAAGAGAGAGAGAGGGGGGGGATGGGAAGCAGAAATCGACTTACAACATAATAAAAAAGCTGAAACGAAAATAGGAGCTTAAACACAGAAAAGATGGCCTACGAACGTAATACAGGTACTTTTCTCTCTCTCTTTTTTTTTTTTTTTTTTTATTATTTTGTTGCTGGATAGGAAAAGCGGAAATTGGAACAGCTTGTCCACAGCAATACATCAGATGCCTCTTCTCTTTAGAGTTAAAACGAAAGAAATCTCAATAAAATAAAAAAAAGAAGCGAAAAAGATCAAAGATCGTTAAAAAATAAAAAAAAAGAAAGAAGTGAGTGCACTTTTGTGTAGGTCTGTGTGGGACTCGTAGAAACTTCTATCGGACATTCAAAGACATTTTAATGGTACTTGTTCTCAACGGTGACACACGTTCTAAAGGGAATGATTTCATCAGGAGGAAATAGACATTTTGCATTCTCTGCACAGAAGATTACGTTAAAGTTTAATGTCAACATAGAATCACCACTATTAGTTCTTTTATTTTATTTTTTTAATTTACGTTCATTGCATATCTTACATTGAGGCAGTGTTCAAAAGGGTGAAAATGTTACAATTGACCACCTGAAATTTGTATTGTTCCATATCCTCTTCGAGCAGTATGGTTTTACCAGCTGAAACTGTGTTTAGCCTGTTTGACCATATGCCTTTCTGTTTGAGTGACTGAACTGTATTTAGCCTCTTTGACCAGTGTTCTTCTGTTCGAGTGACAAACAGTGTGTCCGTTCATGTGCAGAAAAAACTAAAGATCTCAAGAACTATCTGATAAATTCCACATCAATTTTGTCCAGAATTATAGGATCAAAATTTCAAATAGAGTTCGTTGAAGGAAGTGATTTCAAACCAGAAGTCGTAGAAACCAATTTTTTTTTCCACTTTTACCTTGATCATTATAGGACAAATATGATGACAGATAACGTGAAGTGGATTTTTTGGAATCATTATTTTCTCTTAATTCTCTATTTAAACCGGCGATAACAGAGATCAACCAGTCGTTTTCATTCAATGGCGATGGTGTTAACGTTGATCGTCATTGAATGAAAACGACAGTAAATGTCAAAAATGTTTTTTAGCAATCAATTAAGCGTCTCAAGTATATATATTTCCTTTCTACTCTAATTTCTCTACTGAAAGTGGAAGTGATAGAAATCTACAACCACTTCCGGTTTTTAATACCAAGAAAAAAATTAAACGTTATACATGCCAAATTCTTGCATGTAACACTGTTCCTTGTTTAATATTAAGGCGATTAGTCATTTTGTCGAGATTTCAGCCCGTTGTACATTATAGGGTAAAATCATACCTAAATAAGATTTAAAACGGTTCACATTTAAGAAATTTATTATTATTAGTACAGGTATTACTATCTAATATTGAAACTCTTAAACACTTCATGCTGGTATTTTAATATCTCCATATATTTCTGGTTTACATTCTTGGAAATAAAGTGCACATGTAAGGACAAAGTTAGAAGATTTTTTTATTTTACTCACGGCAGTTCGACCCTTCAATCCAATGGAGACCTATGATTAATGAAAATGAATGGTTACGGAAAATGATAGAATGATAATGCGGGAGGAAACGGGAGAATCTCAAGACAAAATCCCACAGACACTATGTTTCCATTACAAACTCACATGGTCTGGGCACGTACACTCCGCGGCGAAAACCTGCAACATGAGCGTGCAAGGACGCCCATGAGGGGGGCAAGGTGGGGCGCTCGCCCCCTCTAGAGGAAATTGTACTTCAGAATATCGAAAATCCAATAGAATTTTTTTGCATTAGTTACAGCAAAATTTGAAACTATTTTTGAAACGTCGCTTATACTTGCCCCCCGTTGGAAACCACCGCCCTTGTGAGCATGTAAGTTTATTGTGAAACTACGCCTAACAGCGCACGGAATCAACGTCTAAGTGGCACGAATCACGTCAGGCGTTCTCCTCTGCACACTTATTTTGGAGCAAAAGATTTCGTCGTTTCACAATAAACTTACGAGTACATGCTCATGTTGCAGTTTTTTGCTCCGGACCGTACCAGCGACTCTTCGAGCCAGATGCTGTGCCACTCAATATTATTATTGTGTTAATTACGCAACCAGAGCATTGGTCATCCTCGTCATATTATTCTGTTTTCTCCTTTAGTCTTCTTCAGCATTTTAGGCGACACGAACACCGAAACTCCGAGAACAGTTAAACATCCGATCATTAGCTACAAAGAGACTTAGAAAGTCCAATGAGTTTCCCTTCACTATAGTCAATCTAAGGCTACAGATAGCTCAACTAAGTCAGATACTCAGTCACTGTGTCTACTAAATATAAGGATCCTATATTGACATGTGACTCTCCCACCGAAATTATTACATAATTCAAGACCATACCACATAAAAGGTAAGCTTCTTAACACTATAAGACAATTTAATTCGTTCATGCAAAACGGACTTCAGTCACCAAAATGGCGAAATTGAGTTAACATCGAATTTTTGTTCCTATTGAGTACATATATGTTTCTATGCATTAAGAGCTTCAGTTTCATTGATGTAACATTATATAAAAAGATGTCAGCTTTGATTATTCTAGGCAGCATTGGCTTGAGTGAGTGACTGAAACCCTTTCTTCATGGAAAATTCTCTTTGTTTTATATGCTAGTGGCAATAGCTATTGATTTCATCCCATTCCGTTTGTAGACCTGCAACGTCCGGAACCTGAAAAAAAAACACAGTCATATTATTAACACAGTCGTATTATTAAAGTCTTAACATAGGTTTGTGTTAAGACAGAGCAAAAAAAAAAAAAAAAAATAACAAAATAAAATTACATGCATACAGGGCTTCATTTATAATTTACATGCAAGAAGTGCTTCAGTTCATAACGGAAACAAGTTTTTTTAACACGGCAATGAACATAAAAATGCTTTTTCTATACAGCATTCGATTTATGTAGGCTAATTTTTATCTACGCGAAAAAAAAATATTCACTTTGACTTTATAATTTCAAAACTGCAATATCTTTCTTATTTTTTTTTTTCAAAGCTGAGTTTCTTTGACTGAAGCCCTCTCTGCATTAACTGATTCACTTGATAGCGATATTTGTAAAGAGTTTGCTTTACCAAAACCCCTTTATATGCTATTTATTTAATTATTCCGTCTGTCCCTGTGCGTTCGTCTAGGAGACAAAATATCTCAAGAACCTTTAGATGGATTGCCATCAGTTTTCGGCAGGACGTAGACGAGCATAAGTCAGGGATTGAGTTCATTTATGAAGCTAATATTCATACCGGAAGTGGTAGAAATTAACAATTTCTAGTTTTAACGTTGATCACTGCAGAGCAAAAATAGTAATGCGACAAATGATCTCCTGCAATCAATTAGCCGTCCCAAGAATACATTTCGTCTCTATTCTTAACTCATTACTAAAACCGGAAGCGATAAAATTCTCTTCAGCTTAGGGTTCCAATATTTATCAACATTGAGCAAAAGCGTTGAAGATAGGAGAATTTGTTTCTAAAAAATTGATTTGGCTTTCTGTAATATAAAAGTGCCATCTTCTCTGTTAATCCTGTATTCAAAGCGTCAGTAGCATAAATCTACCATTTCCGGTTTCAATATTGATCGAGAAAATACCATCCCATACTAACCAAACTCCTTGACGTGGTGCATACACACAACACTGCTACTTGTTAAAAAAATAATATAAAATATGCCTATAAACATAATACTTTTCATTGTACATTAATTTTTTCTATCGTGCTTTCATTTTTTAATTTATTTGGGTTTCTTTTTTTATGTGACAATGGGAGGTTCCTGTGAGTGATGAAGGTGGCTGCAGTTGGCGTTGGTTCAGGTTATGACCTCGCCGCCCCATTGTGCACTGAAGTGGAAGCGTCTCTGTTATCCATTTTTTCACGCCAACCAACCTCTCTTTTAAGACTCACTTTTGGAACCTTGCCACTGGACTCCATCCTCTTTGCACACTGGAAAAGAAGAAAAAGACTGGAAGAAATCCGATTTCTCCACATAATGTTCGGAATTAGACATCTTTTCGCTTGTGTCTTCACAACCTAGAAGATATAAATATGGTCTCTATCCTCAATGAAGAATGAATGGAAGGGTTACTATAGCCAGTGCTGTAGTAAACAGAGCTCTGCGTAACCTTACGGTTGGTTTCACTTTATTTGAAATCCACTAGGAACCCTGCAGCGCATACTTATCTTACAGATCTATATACAAGCTAGTTTTTGTTCATGTTCTATTGTGACATGAAAGTTGAGAGCATATATATATTTTAAAACCGAAAAAAGATAAAGAAAAGATACGACAGCTTATTTTCTATCGCTTACACATACAAACAAGTGCATTTCTTTTAAAATTCTGAAACAACAGCAAACTTACAACTACAGGGGGTCCAATACTAAAATTCTTTCACTTCTTGTTTCAGTAAAGGGCTAAGATGGTACATAAGTTTTGGGACATTAGATCCATGTAAATAAATATTTCTTGCCCATTCTTAACGTTTTTGCTTTACAGGTTTAATTACACAACCGCACACACACACATATACATACATACACAAAATAATAATAATAATAATAATAATAATAATAATAATAATAATAATAATAATAATAATAATAATAATAAATAAATAAATAAATAAATAAATAAATTTATGTTCGGCCGACCCCAGGGTATGCATTCGATGTATTTTGTTATGCCGAATCCAAATTCCGAAGCCCCTGAACAATTGACCGAGTCAATATTTTATACGCAAAAAACGAATGATTTTGGATAGGAAAAACACATGTTTCAACCATAAAACAAAATTGATACGGTCAATCGTCTTGAGGTTTTAAAATTTGGATTCTGTGTAACAAAATACATTGAACCCATACGCTGGGAACCGCTAAACTGAACTTCTATTTTTTGTGTGTGGCTGTGTTATTAAAGCCGGAATTAATAGATTTTTACAACTTACGATTATAATAGAGTGATACAAGTAGATATAGGAGCTATCCTTGTGACATTGAATCAAATTTATGTAAAATAAATCTCACTATATCATACTAATTTCAAACATTTCTCAATATCAAACCTTCCCTAGTGAGAAACGAAATTTCTGACCTAATATTTTTGCATAAAATTGTAAATGGCCATATATCATGTGAACAGTTATTAAGTCAGATCAATTTTCGCGTACCCGCTAGAACAACACGATCTAGTGATCTCTTTTACACTCGAGCTGCGAGAGTTAATATTGTCCAAAGGTCCCTTCTAAACCGAATTGTTAGCACGTATAATAAGTTACCAGAAACTGTAGACGTTTTTTTCAAATGAGCATACCTTCAGATCATATATAAATAAACTATCTTTCTAATGGTTGCCATTGTACTGTACTATCTTGATTTCAAATTGTTATTCTATTGTTATGTTACATAATTGTTAAAATGTTTCAGTGTAAAATGGCCTTGTGTTGTAACTGAAACCTATTATAAATAAATAAATAAATAAATAAATAAATAAATAAATAAATATGTTGGGATTAACAGTGAAATCGTAACTGATACATTTCTACCGATACGAGCAAATACGAAACATATTCTTGAAACGCTGAATTAGTAATTCTTTTTTAAAGTCAGTCTTTTGTACATTTTTTTTACTGTGTAAGCATCAACATTGAAATTGGAAATATAGGATTTGATTGGATTGCTACCGCTTCAGATTTAAATAGAAGGATAGGGGTAGAAATGATACAGCTATTTTCAAACTCCCCCTCCCCTATATATATATATATATATGTTATGATCTCTCTATCACTTTCTGTTTTTGCCCTGATATGTACCAATAGATAGGCCGTGTCATTGGGTAAGACGTACCAAAGTTTTGGAAGACGTTAATATTGCAAATGAATATTATGGAGATTTGAGGTACCTGTGTTCATTGAATGATACACTTTTTTTCTATATGTGTGTAATACATCGTATAGTTCCGGCGCTCCTAGAAATAAAAGATCTTGCAGAGCAAATAGATAGAGCTCTGAGAGAATTAACATGACAAAAACCAATGACGGGGTTTTGTGTTCGGCAGGAACGTATCTTAGAAATATTCAACGAAACTAATCGTGTTGAATATGGATTTGTATTAATCCACTGTTTTAAGTCAATAAAATGGTAACTTTAATATCATAACTTCTGTTTGGGTACCGAAATGGCTACCGTCTCATTTTTTTAAAATCCTGGTCTCTATACCGTTAACTTTTGGGACGCACTGTATAATATTGGAATCAAGTTAGCTTTTACTGTATAAATTTTCTCTAACGCGAATATGAAATCCATCTTTCGATCTAACTAATAATATTTTTGGGATAAGTTTGTAGGTTGATAGGAAATAATTTCTTTTTTTATTTATTCATTATTTCTTTATAATTTTTTACCATATATGGGCATCTCATTTTTGCAGGTGTGATTTATACAATATTATTCAAGGTAATTCACATTTTAGGAATTGGATAAAATTTCTCCCAAATATTTGCCAATCCTTAGTCAGATAGGACCCTTAAGATCCCCCTCAGACCGATGAGACACCCATATTCTAATCAGAACCAGTTTTAAACGGTTTTTAATATTTTTTAAAATTCGATTTCGTATAACGCTGCGCGAAATTTCTGTGTGGTATTATTCTGTGTGGTGAGATTATAATACGCCGTAATAAGACAGGAGTACTGAGAAAATAGCTGAAATAAGTGCAGGAGGAATAGAAAATATAGACATTTATGCAGCCATCGCCATGTTTAGGGAGATAAGTATACCAAGACAGGTGCTAAGTGAAAAGTAAAGACGATTTCAGTTTTAGTGATCAGTTAAACATAAAGTTTGAGATGCGATTTCCTCTTAACAGATATCCTTACCTTTTACAGTTCAGATATACATACTTCATCTCTGCATGTTCATTGGATAGTTAGCCAATTAGTTTAATATTTTTGTGTTTTACTTTAGGACATGGCGGTATACATTATTTCCGTTTGATGTAATCTAATGTCAATGATGCAAGAGTAAATTTGTCCTAGAGAAAGCCTGTCCACTTTGGCTTGCTTATTTTCTCACTTAAGTGAAATGAGTTGAAGAAAGAAATTGAAGGTCTCTTTCCTTCAGAAAGGAACTTTCCCAACTCTCTTTTGGCTTAATTTAATTCAGTACCAAAATGTTAAACTTTATTCTGCAAAGATTGATTAATTTTTCTGCTCTCTCCTTTCCCGCTAGATCTAGTTTAACTGATGTCAACTTTTCTGACTTTCCATACATTTTAATACAAATGCGTAGGTTTTTATTTATGTCGATGTGTATAAAAGATGTAATCAAATGTGTAGTTAGTGCATGTAATATTTATTTAGTGAGAGTGATATGTGTGAGTGGAAACATTTTTATTAATGCTATGATGATAATTTGTTTTGTGATATACATATTTCATCTCTGCGTGTAAGATAGTATTAGCACGTGAGCTCGTACAGTTCATTTGTACATCTACTTGAATATTTATCCAATCGTTTTAGCTAGCAAAATTCGTTTAGTTAGTAATATAAAGGCACAATTTAGATATTTGTCTTATTTGCATTTCAAGTGCAAGTTTATTTTCGTTCAATAGCTACCTCTAACGCGAGACTGTGATCGCGCATATTGTAAATCATTTATTAATACTGAACCACAAAGACAATGAGATGAGTAGAGTTTAAAAAAGCATATTCTTCAAGATTATTTGATTCTGATTAATGGTACAGCTATGGTAGGTAGTCAATTCGTGAAATACAATACTAAGCTGATGTGTTAAACATTTCGTTCTGTTTTGACGCTAAATAGCTAAATAATACTGAAATTTAAACTTTGCTGGGATCTTAACAGGAATCAGCTGTTAAGAAGTAGATAATCTTAGTAACCAAATGTTAGTGAATGTTTACGGTTCGTAATCTCAGTCGTTGTATGCATATGTGTTTGTGATTAATCTTCGAAAGATATAAAATAGTGTGACCACCACTCTAATATATGAGTATAGCTACGTAAATACTGAATTATTGTTATTAGTAGTCCATATATGAGTGAACTTTTAGTTTAGTAGTCCATATATGAGTGGTAAAGTTTAGCTATCAGTGTTTTTGACATTCTTAAGAGCAGGAACGTTAAATTCGCGTGTCACTGCAGAAGTTTTGCAGATGGAATACCTTTTATTATCAAAGTAAGCAAATAAATAGTAATAAACCTTCATTCGTACATATGATATGACAAGTTACAAAGTGTAAATGTGTAGTAATGTCAGTGTTAGTAACAACAAATATAATGTAGTTAGGAATCTTTCGTTACGGTAGCCAATGTTTAACAATTTTTTATCCTGCCCTTTGTAGGGACGACGAATACAGATTATAGTAATTATCTTCGAGTAGTAAATACTCATTTACAGTGGCATATATAAATGAATAGGACGTGAGCGCGTGAAGTAGTCCTGGCCGTTGCGTTTTGGTGTTTTGGGGAAGCACCCCTCTTATATAAATAAATAAGCATAATATATATATGAGTGTATTATACATATAGAAGACACCGTTATATAATTTAACCGTGAGTCCGTTTTATTTTCTCTTTTACCACTTGGTTACGAAGAATTTATATGTGATTGTGTGAATATGTATTTGTAGCGACGGATGGTTAGTGGCTTACTATACCGAAAATCAGTATTGAAAGTGTGTCATTTTTATGTTTGGCAACGTTTCTAAGGCACTTTCAGCAAATTAGGCCCACCTAGAAAAATGCTTTATACGTAAATACTGATAAAGACATAAATTGGTATGTATTTTATTTTCCAATGTTCTATCTATCTGATGGTGTATTTAACTTAAACATTGAGCTAACGGTATGAAAAATATGAAATAGAAATATACTAAATGGTCTTATTACCCGCACGGTAGGTAAATACGGCCCATTATTTGAAAGGTAAAATTGAACGACCTGAGAGACTACTGGAACTCAATTAACACCTAATATTTTTACAGCACTTTAAATGCTAATAAAAGGACATTTAATAATAATATAGATATGAAATAATAACAATATATATAATCTTCCATGTGTTATGCAGTCTTTAGTTAAGTCGTGGCAACTAACAGAATTTTAAAAAATAAGCTTGGACATATAATAAAGAAATCACCATCAAAAACAGATTTAATGCTAACTTTCAACAATGTTTACACTTGATAACACTTGTAGCAAATGAATTCCTCATCATCAGCAAATGAATTCCTATATTAACTTCCTAATACAATATTATTTTATTTATTTTTAATTTTTGATATCTCCGTTTAGGATATTCTATATTATTGTGACTTTTAAACTATTTTTCGCTGCGCCTTAAGCTGAATTCTTCTCTTTGTCTGCTTTGAGGCGTCAGATAAACTTTTTGTTTGAAATTGTTAAATTTAAGGCATTGCCATCTCGCTCCATATAACTTGGTGGTTTGGGGCGGATTACGGTGAATAGATGGGAGCTTCATAAAGCATCTTCTTTGAGATCCCTACCTAGAGAACACATACTTGCAACCTTGGTACCAAGTGTTTCCCCATGTGGACGTATATATATTGTGTCCACAAGCGTTTTGGCATATTAAGATAATGTTTTGGCTGTAAGTAGACATTTGTCGCAAAATATTTTAGATCCGAAGACCATCTTGGCGGCATCTATCGTCTGTCTTCCTCTTCTCTCTATGCTTCTGTTTTCTTTCTTCTACTTTATTTTCAACCTTATCTCTTTAAAGTTTTTGTTAATTTTACCCCCCCCCCGTTTTGAAGATTCCTGTAATCAATTTAGCTTTAAATTTTGAGATGTTTTAAATTTCGAGATTTTATCTATAAACTCTGTTTCTGCGTATGAAATACTGAAAGTGATAATTCGTATGGTTATGCACCTAAGGGACATTCATTATCATAGCCAAGGTTTGATCGGTATTGGCCGTGAACAGATGCCCGCCTATTTACTATTCATGTTTCTTTTCCTTTTAAATTACTAACAATTTCCGGAATTAATACTTTTAGTAAGAAATATTAGTGCTTCAGCATATAATATTTCGGGTCCCGCTAATAGTCTTACTCATGACTTTTGGTTTTGTAAATAGTGCAATAAAGCAACTCAGAGGTGAAAGTTTGTTAATTGTACTCTGTGAGACCAATAATAATCAAACGTTTTTTTGAAATTATATTATTTTATCGTGTTATGGAGATCTTGTTCTGTAATATGTATTATATGATCCAAAATTAACAGAATTTGCGTTTAACAATAGCTAGTAGTTGTTTATGTCTAAACATATCTAGATACTCCGCGTTCAAGCCTGCTTCGAATTTTTAGTAGTGGATGAATGTTTAAAGATATGTCCTTTGCGGATACTCGTTTCGTTTGGTCGTGTATTCTATTGTATTTGATGTAGGTAAATAATTTTGCAATGTTGTGTAAACTGGGCACGCATCGGCGAAACTGTTTAATGTGATTGAATATTAGGGCGGAGCGAAAAGTCACTTTTTTATATATCGAAAACGCAATAGTGCGGAAAAGTTGTCAATTGATGTTAATAAATTACTGTAAAAATTTCGTCGCTGAAATCGAATATCTTCGGGTAGCGAATCGCCAAAAAAGATTTTGTGTCTTTATAGGATATGCAAACCCGCCGTACACATGGCTCTTTTGCGTTTCTACGGTAAATGAACAACAGTATAATCTAAATTTCTTAAGTTAAGTAATATATAAAATTTAAGAAATGTTTTCTGCATGATTTAGGCGCATTCTTGATCACACACTAGTCAATTTGATCAAAATAACAATCTACTTAATACAAAATAGATATTTTTTCTGCACCTCTCTGCTTGTTTCAGCGAAACGACCCAGGACCCACGACGAGGACGTGGATGCCGGTCAGGTCCCTCCCATGCCCACCCTACTATTCATACACGTATGTTCAAATTTAGATCTTTGGTTATTTGCAAAGCATAGTTTGCCTTTGTTTCTACTTTTGTGTTTACAAATCGGTATTTTTAATTTAAGTCTGATAAAACCATCTCTGCCACAAACTGTTGCAGATGCTTCTGTTACAAGTTTCACGCAGCGTTCTGTACTCGTAATGTGACAGGGATATTTTAAAGCTCTTTTTATGACTGGATGTTCACAGTTATTATTGTAGATTTCAAGTTCTTTGTTAGAAAACAAGACAACGCTGCAGGATGCCTCACTTCAACTGATTCCCAATTAATAAGGTCTGTGCATTGAAATTGAGCTTTGGTAGCATACATTTTTTTTTACATGTGACTCATTGTCTTCCTTAGCTGGTCTTCCTCGTTTCGTCTTCCTACTGATACTACTGTCATAATATCTACTCTTCTCATTTCTAGATTTTCCCATTACGTTGACTATCTTTCTCTATGCCTCTTTTCTGACATGAAGTCTTTCATCGTCAACCATAGAAGGCAATATACTCTCCGGGTGTGCGAAATAGCAGTTATTTTGGATTACGCACTTCTTGAACCAATTGCCGCTCCTTTTGTGGTATGTACCTTGAAGATGTTCTCATTAACCACACGTGTTTAGCTCCATCTTTACAAGTAGCGTATCTCTTTACTGAAAATCAACGACCTCCAATCTCTTTCCTGCATAGAGTTTGATCTTTAAGACCATCAAAGTACAAGCCTCTAAGATCCTTTCCTTTGGCCATTAGCACTTACTTTTGTTCTATATTTTCCCTTTCTTGCCGGACTTTTGGGCAGTCTGTCATCTAGCCAGCATTTTGTGGATCAATTATTCCAAAAGATTTCAATGTAGCTGTTGTTATCAAAACAGTTGCACGATCAGATGTTCGAAATCAGTCTGCCAGCATACCGAGAAGTCTAAGGACATGTCTTTACTGTTTGCTTCTTTTCTCTCTAATATTCTGATGATTTGCAAAGTAATCATCAACACCTGACTCATCGCCGTCAGAAGATGATGTGTGGAGTTCATTAGAAGTACTCGTTTGTGATGTGTAAGAAGACTGTTGGCAGGTGGTCTCTCGTGATTTACTTTTAGTGAGTATGATTAGTTTTAAAGTCTCCTCGTAGTCAACTCCCTCTATTCTGGCTACTCATGTTGTTCTCTGATCTTGCAGAAATGTGCACTCCTTCCTAGGTATTTTCTTTCTTAATTCGCATGAGCACATGGAAAGTTCAGGAACATATAGCAAAAGACTTCCTGTAATCTTGTTTAAATATATCCAGTTTTTCTGGTAGCTAGCAGAAGTTTTTGTTTTCTTCTCAGATTTAACAATCTTCTTATATACTTTCCGTGCAAAGCAAGTAGAAACTGAACTACACGTTCTAACGACAAAGTAGGGATGGAAGCTTTGCCCTAAACAGATTTCACACATTGAGCAACGTCTCTCGCCAACTTATTTACAGATCGATCATACCCTTTCTCACACTTTTCCAGCTCTACCAATTGAAAATAATAAAGTACATCTAATTTTGTGGGCAACTACACACCTGAAAGTTCAGCTGAATGCCCAAGCACGGTGTGAGTCGTTCTTAATCTTGTCCTTATCTTCGACATGGTTCGAGTTTCAATATTGATATAAAATGCAGATCTCACACACATTGCATACAGTTTAATTTACAGCAAAAAAAAACTGTTTATACAAGTACCAACTACGCACAACGAAGTAAACACTGAAACGCAATGTTAACACCGTAAAATTACTTTGAAAAGATCGTCTCCCACACTCGAACAAAGTTATCTAATACTAACGTTGTTTCTTTTTAATACTGCTACTATCAATTGGACTAGTCCAAATTGAATTCATATTCAGGGGAGGAAGTTAAATTATATAAAGCAGTACGAAAGTTTTTAAAAGTAAAAAGAGTGTTGAAGGAAAAATTATAATGAACAATGAACACATTTATCGGCATATTAATTTAATGCTAGAACCTTATAAGAAACCACAAGTACAGTATATTTTATGCAATACTTTGTTTTGCTAAAATGGGCTATACGTTAAGAAATATAGGTAATAATTTGTTCATTTATTGTAGAAACACAAAAAAGTTATGTGTACGGCGGGTTTGACCCTATAAAGACACAAAATCTTTTTTGGCGATTCGCCACCGGAAGATATTTGATTTCAGAAACGAAATTTTTACAGTATTTTATCAACATCAATTGACAACTTTTCCGCACTATTGCGTCTTCGATATATAAAAAAGTGATTTTTCGCTCCGCCCTATTGAATATATAGAAATATTGATATTTGATGAATGTATGCATTACTATGATGAGAC
The DNA here is from genome assembly GCF_964235325.1 of Thermobia domestica. Lineage (NCBI taxonomy): Eukaryota > Metazoa > Arthropoda > Insecta > Zygentoma > Lepismatidae > Thermobia > Thermobia domestica. Next base: position 103,717,109 of record NC_137461.1, read on the forward strand.
ACAAATTAGGGTTATAATACATCGTTTCAATGTGAGCGATAGGTTTCGTTGTTTACCCTAGTTAGCTTCAACCCTATTAGTGCGTTTTGCTGCCATATCTACGAAAAGTTAATATATGTAAATAAGAATGTTTAGAGTATAACGCCGATGTGAATAAGTGTTATTCCTTTATTATTGTTGTGATATTACGGTTATATGTGTTTAACCCTTATGTACTAACATACATAACTGCAGATTTGTGTGTAATAGGTAGGCAGATTATCACGAAATGTGTATGAACCTTTATATAGTCAAACATCACACGATAAAATCTCAATTCTTCTAAATTTTTTATCCCCCATCTCCTTTGTGATCGCGGAATCTCCATACCATAATTACTTTTTGTGTGCGCAAGGAAAAGCTAATAGCGAATACAGTTAATGATAGCAATAAATAACGTTTAATAATACAGTTGCACAATCTTCGAAATCTATTTGAGGCATTTCTATTGGTGACAATTTCCTCTATGCTTCGTATCTTACTGCATATTAGTCCGTTCCTCAACTCTATATGGAATAATCATCGAAACCCTCAGCGTTTATATAGATCAGTGACCTTCGTTTGAATTAATCGTCATTTCAGAATAAACTAGATAATGAACCGATTTTAGAGAAAAATGAAATCTTAAAATATGACAATGATAATTTTGTGTACCTGGCAATTGACTATTTTGACTATCACGATATCTATATCTAAATACATATATATATTATGGACAAGTATTAATGTTATTTTTATGAAGTTAATATATTGAACAAGTTCAATTTAGTGACACTCAAATCATGTGTGAACACTATGATCAGTGCAAGTGTGAACATAAAATACGTATAAATAAACTAACGGAATTTGCGAGAGAATTGGACACGTTTTGAGATTTTTTGTTATTCAAGAATAATAACTAAACCACGTAGAGGTCTTAACCTAATTGCTTTAGGAATATTTGTGTAAACATCCATGAAAATTCGCCCCTTTTAACATAAACCTTATATATTGTACATTCAGCCCCCTTTAGTAGCTTACAATTACAATATTGTCATTTTGCGTGCGATTTTGACTTATGTTTAATAGAAGTTCTGATGAATACTTCTTAGAGAATGAAATATGTTTAAATAACTTATTCAAATTGTTAAATTAAATATTTGACTATATATGTGGATATTCAACTACACCTTTGTAATCGTATAAACTCATTTAATTTTCTTTGTACTTTCTTTCTTTACCTTTTTATTACTAAATGTAATGCATAAAAGTGTTTGAAATGTAGTTAGATTATTTTCCTTTCTGAAACAATAATCAACCTGGCTTATAACACAGTATGAATGTATGAATGACTGACTGAATTTTAGTTGTAAGTATAGAAACCAACTGCATAAGGTAAAAAATTGGTGATTACTTTATTGCATAGATATTTACAAAGTTGTGGTTGTCTCTGATACAAGACATAGGTCGTAAGAAATGTAAATCTTTCTGCTTAATCAACTATGTCTCTACGAAACAAGCACGAATAATGGAACAGAACTAGTGATAGTAACAATCTAGTTTAAGAATCTTCGAGAACTTCAAAATATGAATAATGCATTTCAGTTCATTTTTTTTTCTTTTTTCTTCGTAAGTCCAAGAATGATTTAACTGTTAAGTAAGAAGCGTGAAGTTAATACATGAATACACTTTGATTAGAAACAATGATTACAGTAATCAAATTTAACATTTTTCACCGTCTGATCTGGGTTTGAGTAACTCCGACTTGTGTATTTACTTGGATCCAGGTCAGAGTTGTATGGATTAACATGTGTTACACAGCAACAAGTTTAACCTTGATTTTCAAGAAATCTACCGGGAATACAACGTACATACAATACTCATCTAGGTTTTAACTATATTTCAACAATTATCCCATACTCTCCTTCTTCCCTATATCTTTCTTTCCTTCCTCTTTTACCTTCTTCCATCTTTACCATAGACCATCCAACATCCTTTATCTGTATTACTTTCCTTTTGTCTTCTACTATTTTGAGACAACTTATTTCTTAAATCAGGTCATCCTAACCCTCTTTTCTTCTTCCTACCCTTCTTCTTCTTCTCCTCCTCCCTCGTTTACCTTTCCTTGACTTCATATTTTCCTTTCTTCATCTTTGTATTTTAATAAAACTGAAGGACGTCATAACTGGCAGCCATCGCCTTTGTGCGCGGTCAATTAATTCATATTGAAATAAATTTTTGGAAGTACGTTATAACGTGCTGCGTGCCAATACCTACAAAGGAAAGTAAACCCGAAATAACGCACAAAATTTACATTATTTCAGACACCTACACACAAAGTTTGAACACACTAAATTAAATTCTGAATAGTAAACAAAACAAATTACTTGCTGACTGTGTGACTTACTGTACTGCTGGGCGCCATCTTGTCTCCTTCACAGATAGATTAATTCTCGGACTTTTCTTGGCATCTATGAACCAGAATAGGATTTCAACTATAGAGAATGATATACAATCTGCTTTAACGCAGCGCAACACAAGATTGTTGAGTAAATGGGTATTGAAGTAACGTCATATTTTGTAGAGCTCTCTCTACGCCAGTCATCAGAAGGATAGAACGTGATAGGAATCTTTAGTATAACCGTTGGACACAATGTTTGTCTGTCACACACTCATAAAGCCTGAGAATGGAGTCTGAAAACACTTTACACCAGAAGTGAAGGATGTTCCTCCAAACCAGTGTGACCCCTCATTTGTTTTGCACATTGCAGTGGCGTATCTAGTGTTAATAATAAATAAGCTTAGGGTATGGGGTTGAAATTAATGAAGAATAAAAGATGTATCGTGTATCATTTGTAATACTTTTTTGTGTGTAAATGTATACGAGGTGCAGTCAAAAAGTTCTCGGAATTTTATTGTGGCTCTTTATTACCACGATATAAGCACATATTTACTTATTCGACTTCAAATTAGGTACCTTCGGAACGTACACACTTCATCTATTGCTTCTATCATTGCTTGAAACACCGATGAATGTTCTGTTTTGGTATCTTCCAAACTTCAGCCGTCGCTTTGGTTTCGATGACTTATATGGTGACGAAACGGGTATCGGTGTAATTTTCCTTAATGGTGGATCACCACCCTGAAGTTAGTACATATTTTAGCTCATTTTCTTAACTATTGAGCAATGAAACGTTACATATTATAAATATTGTACTATATGATAAAGTTATGTTTCAGCTACAACACAAGACACTGCTTCATTTTTTTGTGTCTTCTGATATCGAATAGGTAACAAATAAAAGAAAATATTTGTTTCGTTTTGCAATGAGCACACAAGATGGCACTTGCTGTGAGATCTTACTAGAAGTGCACAATTTAAGGAAATGTTTATTAGAATGTGTAATGTACTTTAAACTAACGATCTTATTACGAAATAGATATATTGTTTGACCGTTTTCGTGTTATGTTTCACATTTTATTTAAATATTAATTCACATTTAAGAAAATAGATTTTCAGAAGAAACTTGCGCAGAACGACATAATGCGTTGTTGCTCAATTTGCACGTTTAATTCCTTGATTCTAGCGTTGCAATTCGAGAAGCGGAACTTAGCTGTGAATTGCGGTAAGGGTCGAAAACTAATTTTTTCAGTAAGTATCCAAGCAGAATTCCATGATTACTTCCTTTATAATCTGGCACCAGTAAACACTCGACACTACCTGGCAACGCCGCAATATTCAAGCAGCGTTTAGCATAGCACCGACAACACCTAGTGATCCACCTTAAAGCACTGACAGCGTAATCTCATTTTAAGTCTATCAAAGTAAGCACCTGAAGCAGATTTCCCCAATTTACACATGAACTTGATGTTTGTGAATTGCTTGAACCACAATATTGCATCAACTAATCACCACATACTCTTCCGTTTAGCTATACTACTCGTAAACTGACTGCTAGAACCTGCTCACACATGTCATATTCACTACTAGATAAATTAAGGACTGCATTGTACAAGATTCACTATGATTGCATCGCAAACTTCAAAAGTAGAACAACCTTCGGGGAATACTTTGTCTGTCCCTCGTATCTATATTTGCGTTTAGTTTGTAATATTTTAACAACGGAAAGAAAATTTTCTTCTTAATAAAATATGTCATTAATCTGCTTTCCACAAAACAAAAGATCTTACTCTCTTAGAAAATGCACTTAGAATTAACCTCGTTTCTAAGATACATAATGTTCGTCTTCCTTTCTTGAACACACCTTTTATCAAGTATTATTTCTATATAAAAGAAAATTGTTCTCTCTTTCCGTCTATTTTTTACCTCTAATTCTTTTTTTTTTTTTTGTTACAGCCATTTAACTGTCATGTTTAAATTTTCCGCTTGGATTCATTTTCAATTTTTCTTCCGTTCTTTTTGTTTTGTTTTTTATTCTTATATTTTCCTTAGAAGTTTTCTTTACTTTTTCTAAGTTAAAATATAAAATGGAAAACGATGTCTTATTTTGAATGTCATTTTTTCATGACGTCAGGGATCTAATGATGTGGCAAACCTCTGATGAATGAACTGAATCGTACTTTTCTTATTTCGATGTGTCTATACAAAGCTGCCAAAATTGTCACTAACAATGAACGTAAATGTTTATACACGCGAATATACAGTATATATATAGAATAATGATAATGTGATGAATCGTCTTCTCGAAATTAATAATGAATAAATAAATGAAAAAGCATTTTCCCCTCTAAGTCATCGAACTATGTTATAATTAAAAAAATGATGAAACACTTTATTAAAATTACTTATAACTTCAAATAAAGAAGCGAGTATTTACTCTTATTTTCGTTGTGCAATTATCATATTAAAACTATATCCATGTTGCACATATTTTCTAGTTTTTTCACCATGGAATCCGAAACATTAAGCGTAGAACCTAAAATGAACAAATATTTGTCTTAAACTTTATACTACTGACAGAATTCTGAATCCGTTCAGTGCATGAAGTTGAAATTTTGTGCAGAAGTTCTCCTAATATCCTAACTGTAGATGAGAATGGGTGTAATGAAATTCCGGCTTAAAAAGTGTATAACAGGATTAAAAGTTTTTGTTTTCTTTTTCATTACTATTATTATTATTATTATTATTATTATTATTATTATTATTTGAACATTGGACGTAAATCTGTAAAGCTTGTGCGTTTGAATTTTTTTTTTATATATTCGTACATAGATATAATCCAAGAATAAAACTTTGGTAAGTTTTGGTAGGAGCTGGAACCACATGTTCTCTAGTACGGATCTGGCAAGACCATTAACCACGTGCTTCCCACCGCCTATATAAGTGCAGCGTAAGCACGACCCTCTCTTCCTTTTCGTTGTTTCACGTCAGGCTTGTAGCAGAAGTAGCAGTGAAGGAAGCGGCCCGTGGAAGGGGATTTGCGCCAAATGGAAGATCCAAGTGACTTTAAAACTCTTTGTTATTTCTAGTGTACCGAGTCTATGACTAACTCAATTAGTAACAGTGAGTGATAATGTTGTACTGTTAGATGAAGACATTTTAGTGTCCTGTGAAGCAGAAGAGGACTGACAACCCTGCAGAATCTCAAAGCTAAGAAGCTGAACATTGTTTTTCTTTTTCTACTGAATATCCCTTTTCTTGTTAGCTTTTTACATAATGCTCTGTAATTGTTCACCAATATATTCTTGGAAGTTAAGTGTTACGTTTCAGTTTGTATCCCTAGATTTCATCATCCAGTTTCATCCATATTTATTGCAGGTAAAAGACATGGACGTTCCACACGTTACCAGGCAATGTGCTCGTTGAACGGCCTTGTACGTTGAACGACCACGAACTTTAGAGACTGGAAAAATACATTTATGGACGACATTTTTACAATCCTTACAGGGGTTAAGAATTTTGAGTCTCAATTTCCACAAGAAAACAAGGAACCTCATTATCCGTTGACCGTAACCAAAATTAAATTTTGTAAGATGTGATTTCTAAGGGAAATAAAAGGGATTGTTTTTTAAAACCGTTATTCAATAGACCTCTAATATTTTAGTTATAAAAAAATGAAATTTTACGAGGATATGAGGTGTTTCTGCGAAACGTGACCTTAAAGAAAAAAGTATCGGATTAACTTTTACTACAAGTTTAATCAGATTTCTAAAACAGAGGACGAGAGAATTTGAAATCTAGTGCAATTACACGGCACCTTTCGTTGTATATTTGCCACTGAAATCGGACAAGAATAATAGCGTGAATTTTATCGAAACTTAGAATGAAAATATGTTCCATAGTAAATGTCTTTTAAAAACCTCGAACTTCACGAAACACAATAGAAAATAGGTTTTCTTTGAAACTAAAAAACTGCTTCCATTGATCGGAGTTCAAATAAGTCAGAAAGATGAAAAGCAATAAGAACATTAATTTAGGATAACTTTCCTAACAGTTACTAAATTTTTCCGTTCAAAATAATGAGTTAATTTTTAGGGTTTCCATCGGAAATATTGTGGGTTTAAAGTAAGTCAAGAATAAGGGATTCAAGAATCATAACTATCCACTCTTTTCTCCATATTAATTTTACTGTCAAACTTAAAGACAACAGAAGAATATACTGAAAAATTATATAGTTACGTATAACAAAGTATTTGCGAAATGCTATTAATAGTTTTCACATCAAATACGAAAACGTACGGTATGATTTCATATGTCCAAGCACTTAAATTTCGAGACTATATGAAACTGAGTATCAGTTCATTCAATTTCTAGTTTAATATTTTGAAAATATAAAAGAAAATGAAATAATTCAGTTTAAGGTCCAATGTTTATATCCTTTAGGCTAACAGTAAGGTAAACGATGATTAAGGCAAGTGAACGGTGATGGAAGAATTGATGGAGTGAGCAAAGTGGGAGGAAACGGAAATATCCCTAGAAATTTCACGGCCACGATGTTGTCCACTACAAACTTACTTTGCCGGGGATCGAATCAGGGACCCGATGCTATCAAGGTAGGCACTCCACCACTGAATCACTGTGCCCCCATTGTTTAATATTTTGTTCAAAGAGGTGAAGAGAAAGAATTTTTAGTATATAATTAGGAGCATAATTGAACTTCAGTACTTCAACTGGAATTGTTAGAAAAATGGCTTTCCTACATCAATCCCTTATTTAAAAATGAATTACAATGACCATAATCAGGGTATAAGAATTTGTTTCAGGTTAACTTGTGAATTTGTGCCTTCCTCTTTCGGGATTTTTATCAACGGTCATATGTTGAGGCTAAGCATTATCATTATATTTTGTAGTCGAAATCCGATATCGTCCTGTGAGTAAAATGGTTAGTGGGATAGTTGCATCAGAACTAACACTCAAAGGATCCCATGCCACAGGCGGAAAGAGGCATTTTCTTGATAAAAAAAAAATTAACAAATTTATTATTTCTAATTCATTTTTGGATTCCAAAATATTTACAGATAGTAAATCATAGTTTTTTTTAAAAAAAATCTTAATATAGATACTGTGAGTGTTGCACAGTCCACTCATGTAGGAGGATATAGGTCGTAAGTGTCAAAATTTGCGCGAAATAATTAATTTGTACTGGATTTGGAATTCTCAGCTACATCATCTACGTTGCAATTCATTTTCATTCCTCAATGTCCTCGCAAATCGACGGGATGATCATGTTGCAATCTACCATGGATAAGAAGGGAAATTTCACTCAATTTAAAAAAAATATCATTACCTTTATCCCGCTATTTTAACAATAATTAATTGCAAATTAATTTGCAATGGGGATACCTGGTATTTTTATTTTAGGCAAGGGAATAAAAATCCAGAAAAGATTTCCAATAAGCAGTGACTCACTAATCATATTATTCTTAATTGCACCAAATAATAGACTTCTTTTATAAGAATGGAAATTTTGGAAATTGGAAAAGGATGGAAACATTGTGAGAGAAGTCACAATTTCAAAAATTGGAAACAATGTATGAAATCATAAATGTTAAAGGTATGGGAAAGCTTGAAGTTATAACGGATATTACAGTAGATATTCATTATCTGGTGTAATGTGTTGAAGGATTAGGACACATGTACCATTAATAACATTTTAAAATCAGATGATACAAGAGTAAATTTAATAATGGGAAGAAACTATTAATTCTCTCTATATAATATAAAATAAGCTGTATTTACTATATGTGATCGAGCAAGATATGCTGTCATTGGAGGTGTGTTATATTCACATCTCAAACCTTCATGTTAGTTTATTAGATATATACCAATAATCTTGGTATAGCATATCTAAGTCTAGGTTTCCGAAGTCATCTTTAATACTGTTTATTCCAGGCAGGGTTGCAACTCATACTACATTCTTTACCTTCAACGAAACGCGAATGATAAACTGTATATTTAAGTCACCATACAATACTGAAAAAAATTGTAAAGTTTAAAGTAATAGTTTTATAACCTAATTACTCATAGTTTTGTACCTAAGTAATAAGTTTTGTCTTTGGTGCTATAATGTATCTAATTAATTCTGAAATATAACTTGTACATGAATATTTGCTTATAAAATGTTTGCGTGTATTTTATATAATATTCCTCTTCGATTCTAATTATGTTATTATATCTTTTTTTTTGCAGGTAAGAGATCTCATCTTATGGCTTCCACTTAACCTATCTGATAATCCTGATAAAATCTCCCAGTGGTTTCCTATATCACCTCATTGTTAAAGAAAAACATATTCAACAATGATGCTTCAGGTAGAATTGTAAATAAACCAATTAAACATTCAAGCTATGGTGATGCTTCATGCTAATCCTACATTCAGAGTTCAACGAAGTTCATCTTAAATTACTCTGCAATTGCATTACTAACAAATATTTAGGTACTGCATTCGAGCAATGTTAAAGTTGGATTCCCATTTCGAAGCAATTAACATAAAAGTTCAAAATAGGCTAAATATATTTCGACATACTACCAGAAGCAATTACATAATACGTACACCGATATTACATCACATATGAAAGAACGTGGCGCCTTCTAATAGCTTATGTCCCAATTTTGCTCTCCACAGACAACAAATGCTACGAAAGGACGTCAATATTGAAAGAAACATTATTCGAACTGCATATAGGGTTAAGATTCCAATTATTCTGCTATTCATTGTTCAACTACGAAATAAATATAAAGCATAGTGCCATAAATATCCTAAATCAAGACTGAAAGGTAGTAATTCGCATAGATCTGACACTTCATAGATTTTAATATGGTCCATTAGACCAAATGTCAGCAGCATATACTGAGATGCGTCATATAATAAATTAATATATATTAAACAACATATAATAATATACTAATGAAGGAAACGTAAAGCTTTGCTTATATCAGGGAGCTTTGCCCTCTTCCTCCCAAAGAAACATGAAATGATGCTGCTGTATACATTCAGCCATTACCTGCAGATAATCGAGATCGGAACTACGAACACGAAATAAATACCACTGATATCAAGGCCAGGATATAAATATACATTTCTTCTTGGCTATTACATTGGACATTACATCCAATGGCACAAAGTCCCTATCCCTATCCTAATTCCCAGTCATCTAACAATGACAGCAGCCACAACGCAACTTTGTGTAAGTATACAATTTTGGTTTAAAATTCTTGCAGAGCTGTTTTTGTTGATTCTATTGCTCTAAAATGAATACACTTTTCTTTCCTCTGATAAATTTAATGGATTGATTTAATGATATATGCCATTTTGATTTCAAGGGACTTATTGAGAAAAATTGTTTCTGCATGATGAACAAAATGCGTAGAGTTTCGTATCCGATATTAGAGCCCATAACTATAAATCGGAAGCTTTTCTTAGCTGGCTACACAATATATATTTCAGTTGTTGTACGTTCCAAAAATGGTAGGTATTGTAGGTTATATATGGTAAAACCGAACTATAAGTAAATGTAGTGCAGTCATTAGTGCGCTAATAGTTGGTTCAATGTGACGAGTTTAGGGTTTCTGAACATTGGGTAGAATAAGGCAAATCCAAATGCTGAAAATATTTTGTACTAGCATTTTTGTTTTATGCAAACTTTTGCTTTTAAAGTCGTTTGTTATAGCAGCTACATGCTTTTCTCATTTTCTGAAAAAATGGAAAACGGATATGGTAGGTTTTGATACTAGATCCCTTATTTGTGAAATGAAATGAAATGAAATTTTGAGTTTTACGTCCCACGTTTATGCCGGTTAGGCTAAAGGAGATGGTGATAATGAGTAATGAATGAAATGGTGGAATGAAGAAAGTGGGAGGAAACGGGAGAACCCCGAGAAAACCCACGCACACGGTGTTTGTCCACCACAAAGTTCACTTGGCGGGAGCAGGGTTTGAACCCGAGACCCCTAGCACCAGAGGTGAACGCTCTACCACTGAGCCACCGCGGCCCCCTCCCTTATTTGTGGTAAGGGTAGCTTCTGTATTGTATCCTTAACGTATTATTGTAGAAGAAGAAACCATGGGGAATAATGTAAAGGAAGCGTGGACACCTAGAAAATACTTTAGTCTTGGCCTAACTAATATGGCAAATCCTTATTTGGCATTCGCTTATTAGGCTCATTTTTTCTTTCGTATAAATACGAGTGTTTTACCTGTTGCAACATGAAACAGTGAATATGATATTTCATATCTAAAACTCTCAAGGACTGTACCACAAACAAAATAATCTTTGGGAAGCTGGGCATATGCTTTTCGCAGACATGCTGACTTTTCGTTCCTTATATTCTTATATTAAGTTTCTTCACTATACCCGAAAGGTGGAACTTCGTTTCACAACTAAACACTAATCATTCCATGAAATCATTAATTTTTAGGAGATTGCATACTCTTCCTGAATGGAAATCGTTTCATTTTGTCTCCATCTTTAGGGCTTTGCAGCAATTACAAACTGCAGGTATGAAATTACAAACGTTTTTGTAATCTTCCAAGATAATCGACTGCAGAATGGCCAATTCTTTGCTGACTCCGATCGTAGATTCGTCTGGACCTCGGGCGAAATTTGCTGGATACATCCATTGCTTCAACACATACTAGACGGTTCTCAGATGTTTTTCCCATACAGATACAAACCGTTTCCTAAAACTTGGAGTACCACTTATGAATTATGTGCCTACAACCTGGATCTTCACCAAATATTATCTTTAAGAAATTATGTCAAACACTGGTAACAGTCACATCGCGTAAATCTACCCTTCTAAACGCTCTTCTATCTACGTTGATAGTCATTTCGTCTCATCTTCCGCTAGAGGCTGAACTATGTATAACTACGAGATATTGCCTGTCACTGAAAGCGTTTTAGATTCTTCTTTCCATTGATTTGTTTTTTATTTATTATGTCCTAAAATACAATATTAATTAATTGAGTGAATACAAATATATTTTATGACAACATACCTTCGTCAAATAGACTTCACTATAGAAATGATTTTCAATAAATATAAATTCAAGTTTTCCAGTACGTGAACACGATAACATGTAAAATAAATACATATTTACTGACGAGCAAGCTACCTGGCGTGTTTATATACCTACGTAAATTGTATAAGCAAATTTAATTTTTGCGTGGTTTTAAATAGCGATACGTATGAATAAAATGTGCGTATGGTTTGAAATGCGTGATAATTGCATTTGTGGTGTTCTAACGCAAACTATTTACATTTCTGTTCGTAATATTTGTATTCAATGAGAAAACATTTCCTCTTGAACTATATATAAAAAATATTTTTCTACGTTTCTGAGTGAGGATGAAGTTCATAATATTCCTGATTCTTTGTGTGGTAATTAGTAAACACTTGTTTGAGTAGTTTGTAGTGCAAGTGTTTTAACACAAAGGTTGTTCACGTTTGATATTTAACTAGATGGAACTGTAATATTGTTATAATTGATGCTACTGTATTAATCGAGTTTGAATTTTATTGGCCTTCATTATGGTCTTTTGATTTACGCGTATAAATAGTATGCGATTAATTTATGAGTACGTGTGTCATTATCAAGAATATCGGCGTCTTAGTTAGGGGTATGTCTAACACCATTGAGCGGAGACAATTAATTATATGTAAGTAGAATTTGCTATGTAACAGTGTTTTCTTACTAACTAACTAACTAACTCTATGGCCTATGGAACCCGGAGGTTCAATGTCGCATTCACAAAAGTTCTCCACTGACTTTTATCCTTAGCCAACTGAATCCAGTTTCTACTTTGTATTTCTATTTATACGAGATCCGTCTTAATATTGTCCTTCCATCTGCGCCCAGGTCTTCCTAATGGTCGTTCTCCGATTGGTCTTCCAGTCAAGACTTTGAAATCGTTTCTACTTTCTTCCATCCTAGCTATATGACCTGCCCACCTAAACCTCCTAGCCTTGATAATCCTAACAATGTTTGGTAAGTCATATAAATTAGGTAGTTGCTCATTAAAAAGTTTCCGCTATTCCCCAGATTCCGTCATTGTTTCCTTACAAATGAAATAAATAAAAAATATAGCAGAATAAAAATTATGAATTCTTATTGAACAAAACGACATGTTTTCATCGCCACGGAAGTCCAAAATTCTCGATTTTCTCAGGAGAATTTTCCAAAGCAGCGGAAGTTTACTGACGCAAGAGAATTTATTTATTGAGAATCTAATAAATCCAAGAGAATTTATTGATACATGGAAATTTATCGATGCAATGAAATTTACCGATTCAAGAGAATTTACCAATGTAAGACAATATATCCATATAAGAGAATATACCAACATAAGAGAATTTACCGATTCAAGAGAGCTTACTCATGTGGGTGAATCTACCGATGCAAGAGAATTTATCGACTCAAGAGAACTTACCAATGCAAGTAAAGTTACCGATTCAAGAGAATTTGCCAATGTAAGACAATATGTCGATGTAAGAGTATTTCCCTTTGGAAGATAATTTTCCGATATAAGTGAACCTACCGATATAAGAGGATATACCGATGCATAAGAATCTACCGATGCTAGAGAATTTACCGATTCAAGAGAATTCACCGACGAAAGAGAGTTTACCAATTCAAGAGAATTTACTGACGTAAGACCAATGCAAGTGAATATATCGATGCAAGAGAATTTAGCGATGCAAGAGAATTTTACAATTAAACACATAATTCTGTTCTCCTGGATATCATCTATCGATTGATATCTGATATTTGCACAATATTATAGCTAAACCAAAATGTCCACAAATTGTAGTTGGATGATTTTTTTTTTAAGAAAAACTGATTCACCTACAAAAATACATTGTCCTGTATGAATGTGCGTGTGCGTGAATGACTGACAATTTAGTCTTAAGTGGTAGCATTTAATATTGAATTACTATGATAGTGCTTATAGTAAGTGTGTAATATCATGTTATATGTATTAGTGTATGACGGAGGTCATGAAAGATAACTAATTCTAAATTAGTCTAAATCGGCTCTGGGATGAAAGCCAAAATAACGGGGTAAGCTCAAATAACGACAGTCTTTTCAAGAATCTCAAAACTTCTATTTGTGAAAAATAAGTACATCACTGTAACTTTTTTCCCTTGGCTAGTTCAAATGTGTGTTTGATTTCTACTATGGATATTCAGATATTGGATAAAGGTTATTTAACGTTTGTAAACAACAGACAAACGATTAAATTAAAAGTTCTCGTCACCTGTTCTGGGTTAGGGCAACTCCCACTTGTGCAATTGTCTGGATCCAGGTCAGGGTAGTATGAGGGAACATGTGTCTCTTCAAGATCATTTCAGAATTGATCTTCAAGTACTAACATTCGAGTATTAATAATCTTTATAATAACTATTCAAGTTCCTTTACCATATTTCCATCATTATCCAGTAATCCTTTATCCCATGTTCCTTTCTCCTTTTTCCTCTTCCTCTTTTCCTCCTTTCTCCTGTCTTCTTCTCTTTTTCTCACACTTTCTTTTCCTCTTTCCAATAAAACTGAAGAGGGGTCGTGACTGCCGCTATAGACACGGTCATTAAATTGCTTTGATGTTTCTCTTCGGAAGTCCGATATGAATTAGTTAATCCTAAAATATACATATGAAGCAAAAATTCCAAAATCCATTAATTTTTTTATTTTATATTTGGCTAAATTACACTAGTTAACAAATTTAAACTTTTTGTTTGTTACATGAGAAAAATCACCTGATCTTAAAGGGACTTTTTGCGCTGAATTCGAATATGCACTCGGTTTCTCTCCATCACGTACAGTTTTCCCGTAACAGAGGGATTTTCGGGAAATTCCCTCAAAGATTTCCCTTTTCCAGATATTTTATTCCCCTAGCTCCTGTCCCCTTACATATAGTAACATAGAAATTATACCTAAGTATACCTTGATTTATATTTAATAAACCCTAAAAGTTTCGTAAAAATCGCTTTGTTCTTTCTAGAGAAATAAATATATTTGTATGTATACTGTGTACACTATTTATTGCACCTGATAGTAATGCTTTCAGATCTCCTGAGTTGGGGTAAAAACGATTTGCTTTATTACTACAAACACAGACATAAAAATGAATATTTACAATAGTCAACAACACACTTGTATTGCTCTCTGTAAATTAGAAACGTGTATAAAAATAGAATGTACTTCCAACGTATATTTTTTTTTTAAACGTACAGTATATGTATATCTTAATACATATATATACAATTCTCCAAGTTTTTTCGTTTTGTTCATGAAATGGTTATCAATATTTGTTATCAAATGTAACAGAATGCAAAAGAAAGAAAGAATGGAATACAGACTCATTGTTGACAACAATGAACTAATGCAGTCTGAATTTTCCACTACGGTATCGTTTCCCCCCTTCCCCCGCGCATTTCTTTCTTTCTTGTGTTCTTGTCACCTGGTGAGGGAGTTTTGTACATTTTTATATTGACGTGTGGTTTAACACTACTTCACTTTCAAAGTTGTCTTTGCTGCTAAGAGTGCTTTCATGTTTGATCTTAACGGCATTATACCCAACTAAGACCAGAAGTTTAGTTTGTGATCAGTACAATGGCGTCAAGAGGACGGCGTTCGTGTGCTAACTCACCAAATAGTTTTTGTTATGTGTGTGGCCAGTTTGTAGTTAAAGGACAGTGTAGATCCATTACGCCATCGGTGAAACTAGCATATTATATATATTTCGGATGTCCTGTGGGAGATCAGGACAAAACTTGGGCACCCAACATAATTTGTGCGTCGTGCTACGTCACTTTACTTGCATGGGCCAAAGAGAAACGGAGGTTCATGAAATTTGCTGTACCAATGGTGTGGAGAGAACCCACCAACCATCTGGATGATTGTTATTTTTGTCTCACAGTAGTTAAGGGACATTCTAAAAAAAGCAAATACACAATAAGTAATCCCAACGTTAAATCCACAATTAGACCTATTCCGCACGGGGATGAACTTCCACTTCCCGAGCCCCCTACCAACTGGGAAGAGATATATCCAAAAGACTCTGATGATGATCATGACCTTGATGAACCATCGACATCAACATGTACATCCAAGGATCGAACGTTCATCCCTGACTGTGTTCGCGAGCCACATTTCATCCGGCAATGTGAACTTAATGACCTAGTCCGTGATTTGCACCTGACAAAACAAGAGGCGGAACTTCTGGGATCAAGGCTCCAGCAGTGGAACTTATTGGATGCAGAAACGAACATATCAGTGTACAGGAAAAGGCATGTTCAATTTTCAAGCTATTTCTCAATGCAAGATAATGTGTGCGTATGTACGGATATAAATGGGTTGATGGCGGAGCTAGGAATTCCTTACGTTCCAGAAGAATGGAGGTTATTTATCGACGCGTCAAAGGTCAGCCTTAAAGCTGTCCTTTTACATAATGGAAATAAAAAACCTTCTATACCACTTACGCACTCAGTGAAGATTAAGGAATCCTATGACACCATGTCAACTTTGCTAAATCTTATAAATTACAAGGACCATTATTGGCAAATATGTTGTGATCTCAAGGTAGTTGGTATTTTATTAGGACTGCAGTGCGGTTACACGAAGTACCAATGTTTTTTATGTTTATGGGATAGCCGAGCTGATGACAAACATTATGAAGTGAAGGAATGGGAACCTAGAGTGAATTACGTACCTGGAAAATGCAACGTCAAATACGCTCCTTTAGTACATCCCAGTAAGATATTACTACCGCCACTTCATATCAAGTTAGGACTTATGAAAAACTTTGTCAAAGCCATGGACACATCTGGTGAAGGTTTCAAGTATTTGCGAGATAAGTTCCCTAACCTGAGTGATGCTAAGATTTCAGCGGGAGTGTTTATTGGTCCCCAAATTAGGAAATTAATGCTTGATGATAGCTTTGACAGCAAGTTAAACAGTGCTAAGCTAGCTGCCTGGACAGCATTTAAGTGTGTTGTGAGCAACTTTCTGGGCAATAACAAAGCTGAGAGTTACACAGAAATCGTACAGGACATGATACAGAAATACAAAGAGTTGGGTTGTAGGATGTCTTTAAAAATCCACTTTTTGCACTCCCACCTCAGCTTCTTTCCTGCTAACCTAGGTGCTCTCAGCGACGAACAGGGGGAAAGATTCCACCAAGATATAATGGCAATGGAGAAAAGGTACCAGGGACGATGGGATCCTTCAATGATGGGGGACTATTGTTGGGGTCTTGTTAGAGAATGCAACATTTCTTACAAAAGAAGGAAGTAGTGTACGTTTTTGTAACCCAATGGAAGTTTCATATATTGTGATAGTTTTGATTGTCTTTTCATGACCTTTTGGTACATTTGTATTATTGTTTATTGTAAATTGTCACACTTGTAAATTATATTGTATTATATTTTATATATGTGTTTGTGGTAATAAAGCAAAACGTTTTACCTCAACTTAAGAGATCTGAAAGCATTACTATAAGGTGCAATAAACAGTACACACAGTATACATACAAACATATTTATTTCTCTAGAAAGAATAAAGCGATTATTACGAAACTTGGAGGGTTTGTTAAATATGAATCAAAGTATACTTAGGTATAATTTCTATGTTAGTATATGCAAGGGGACAAGATCTTGGGGTGTAAAATAAACGAAAAGGGAAATTTTTGAGGGATTTTCCCGAAAATCCCTCTGTTACGGGAAAATCGTACGTGATGGAGAAAAACCGAGTGCATATTCGAATTCAGCGCAAAAAGTTCCTTTAAGAACAGGCATTTCCTTTTATGTAACAAAACCTTTGTTAACTAGTGTTATCAATTAAAGATTTAGTTTAAAAGTCAGCGACTCCCCTTCTCCCATTCAAGACGTTTCTTTGCTTCACAAAGAAAGCTTAAGAAAAGATACCGGCCTTTACTTGAGCAAAGGTTTTAAAATATCACAATGGAACGAATAAACTTTCTCTTCAACTGTACTTCTTTTACGCATTACACCTTAAGATATGTTGTATTTTTAATTGGTTTAAGCACAGCTAGTATATTAAAATGTGTTGTGACATGTATGTGTATAGCTTTTACGTGTATCTATGCATTTTTCTTATTCCACCTGAAAGCTATAATACTGTAACATTACTTACAAATTGTAACCTAAAACAGATATAGTTGTATGGTTTGGGATTGGGGTTCTTATGGAATAACGCGAGCTCCGTCTCACCATTTTTGATAGGACTTGCGTTTAACGCTATCTCAGGCTCGTTATTCGCTCTGCACTAGCGAATGGGTCTGTACTCGTTCACAGTTTATACTCGATCCAGAGAGCAGGACCTGCAGCGAGTTTAGATGTATCTGCTTTAAAATGGGTTAATATAAAATTTGACGCATGAAATTTCAAGAGATATGTCAATAAACTCATATACTATTACTGGGTACATGACGCTACTGATTAGTACTTAAGACGAAGTAAAACTCCATATTGTTCAAATATAAAAATCAAAATTCAGTGAAACTTTTCGTATGGTTTGAAAGTAACCAACTAAAAAGGCTCAGTATCAAAATTTCTTGGTTGACTATAAGCTATTTTATCGTATTATTCTGTCTGTCCTTGTGTCTGTTGAGTTTGATTTGATTTAGGTTGAGTTAGAGTCCCTCTCAGCAGCGAGGCTATATAGGACGTTGAACTATAGCTTAATGTGGGATCTGAGCTATACGAACTTCCAACAAGGAATCGGACCTGGGTCTCCCGCGCCAAAGGCACGTACACTATTCACGTAGCAACGAGGAAATTTGTCTGTCTGTTCCGGAGACACAAAAAATTTAAGGACTTTTTGATGGATCACCATTAATTTTGGTCAGGCAGGGTGTAGAACGTCACAAGTGACAACATTTGACTACGCCTGTACATTATCAGACAAGCATTTGAAAAATCATTACATTCATTTCCTCGTTCTAAAATTAGACAATAAACGAAAGACTACTTTCCTTTTCCATTATTCCATATTCCTTTAGGTTGTATGATTCTTCTGGTTGAATGAGCTACATCATGATTGGCCTTTTCTAACAAAACTATTGGAGACACTTCTCAAGGGGGTAATAGTAAATTGGGACTGAATTATGGGACAGAAGCACGTGAAAACCAGTTACATTTGAGGCAGAAGTCATTCTTCAGGCCGTCCAGGACTTTGAAGAGCTGAGAGTTCATCGCAGCAGAAGTAGTCCATGAGGGAGTCCAGGACATCATTTATCAATTATCATTAAACCATTTCAGTAATTCATACATAGCCCCTGGCAGATTTGTCGGAATAAGAAATTCAGCCGTCTTTGGTTTCGTAAAGTGCTAGCCAGGAAGTGGAACAGTACTTCGAAGAGTCCACTTATCAAGACTACGATGTCATCAGGGCCAAGAACAACTAAGGCAAATGATCATTCCATTCTTTTTTTGTTAAAACCCCTTTTCTCTTCCGCTTTTACCCTCTACCTGATCTGGTCACAATTATATCAATTTGAAATGGTTGAAATTCATTTATGTATAAAAGCCTAACCTCTCATTATAATAGTTGTTTATCCGTTTTCATTCCCATCTACATCCCTTCATTTAAGTAATTTACAATAATCCATGAGTAGTCATAGATTACCATCTGAGTTAATTGAACTGACGACCCTCAGTTGCACAATGCTTCTGTGAAATATTCTGGCTTTTAAAACAAATATAATTAATCGTTTATTTTTATAAAAATACAATTGATAAACGGTGTACTTGGACTCGATCATCACTTCCTTATAACTGATGAATTGAGTCTGTCATGTGATATTACCTTGATTTCTGAAGTCTAGGCCACGTCATCATTTTTAGATATGCATAAATTAAAATGCTATCCCTATTTAAGAAGAATGTTTCTAGAGACATGATATTTGGCTCTTAAGGGTGCTTGTTGAGAGGGTCTCAGTGGTAGAGATCTCAACAAGCGAGAGGTTCCTGGTGCGAGAGGTTCCTGATTCGATTCCAGATCATGTGAATTTGTGGTGGACATTATCATGGTCTTCTTAGGTTTTCTCGAGTTTCTTCCGTTTCCTTCCAAAGTCTCTAATTTGATCAGTTCTTTCGCAATTAATCACTTGTATCCATCACCTGTCTCATTTAAAATAAATTGCATAACGGTGGTACGTTAAATTAAAGATTTCACCTTTTTTTTAAAAAAAAAAATCGACATATGTGTAAGCGATACGCACGTTAGTATAAATTACGAAATTATGCGAAACTAAATCCTTACCACAAAGCTATTAAACTTTATTCCTGAAACTTTTTAGATTTGTTTCACGTTTTATCCTTGATTAACTACTCCATTTTGACATATGGAACACATTTCTTTAAACATAAGCATGTGAACAACGAATATTTAGGTTATAGGTAGTGCGAACTGATGATGTGTCTCATCGGTTCTGTAGGTTGATACGATGCTAAGCCTAGCCGATATGTAACCACATTAACTTTGTTCCCAAATTGGTTGCGTAACGGGCTAGGAGATAGAAACAAATATTGACAATACTCCTGAGAGCTATGAGGGGAAAATTACATTGCTGATGAAATAGCATGCCCACAATCCGTATCTAGAATATAAATATGATTGAGATCAAGCTTGTACGCACATGATACGTTATTTTCCTCTATCATGGATTCTTGTATTTACATATGAAGATATATCTTTTTGTAACTTTTTTATGTAATAGAGAATATATGTGTAAAAATTTGGATAATAGTAATCTCATCATTAATGCTAGAGACAATTATGAAGAAAGTTTAAAAATTATATACATATACTAATACGAAAATATATAAATATTTGAGAACAATATTACAACTATTATTGTAATATTCACTACCGACTCAGCTTCCGGAAAGTTTGCTTTGTGTTGGGCAAATACCGTGTTTGTGGGTTTTCTCGGAGTTCTCTCGTTTTCTATTACTTTCTTCATTCCACCATTTCACTCACTATCATCATTTCCGTTTTCTTTAACCTCGGAGCATAATCGTGTGTTGTTAAAGTAAACAATACTAAATTACTTGCCTTTTCTTTAAATAATTAAATGATCTTCAGTGAAGAGGGAAGCGAATAGGATTGTGGTTTGCAGTGAGTAAGATCTGAATTTGATACAGACCAGATATTACTCTAACGAAGTATTATTTCACAATTTCGTTCTCATGGTTACTATATAAATTCAGGATTTTTTTTACCTGTATTAGACAAGTCCTGGCCGAACAGCTTCCAAACTGATATTTCATCCTTTATTGAAAATATTTGAAGTATGAGAAAACTGACTAAGAGATCAGTACCTACAACTTATAAAAAAAATAATATGCAGTAAAAGTAGACTGTTTGAAAGATCAACAGCGATATGACATGATTAATGTCAGAGTCAGTTTATTCAATGGCTTTCGTCTATTGGGATATAAATAATAAATTCTTTTCTGTATCATACCAATTCAGATAGATCAATTTTAATTTTACTTATTTATTACGGAATTCCTAAATATATCTGCAAAAGCTATTTTACATTCGAAGCAAACCCAATAAAAATAAAATTATGTAAAGAAGCCAAGACCTGTATAATTTACATGATGATCCGATAATCCCATTACTCCCTATATATGTTACGAATGTAGTTGTTGATGAAACTGAAATGAATAGATTTATACTAATAACAGAAAATGTGTTACGTTAGGAACTTAGAGTCATTTTATTTTAGATTGTTTGTGTGTACATCATTTTAAGAACAGAAGATAATTCACTTTGCAGTTACGTTGAGAAATTCTCCGCAGCATTGCAACTCGTCTAAAAAAAGTTTCTCCGTAACAATATCGTTTATATATTTGGGTAGGGGACGCTTGTCTAAAATCAGAGGAAAATTGCATCCTTGTCACTGATTTACCTGCATGAGGTCGCTCATGATTTCTGGCCCTCTGTATAAATCCGTTTCTCCAAGGCATGTGGTGACTCATTGGACACGGATCACACTATCTGTAGAAATAATAAAATATACTAAATATAAATAATATAATACAACAGTGAGAGATACCGGCAATAACAAATACCTCAATTATACCACTCTGCAAAGGAACAAGTACAAAATTAGCACTTATATTTCAAAAATATTGCGGTTATGCACTTTTGGATCACATTGTGTGTAATTATCTCAATAATCGCCTGGTCATGTTGGTTGAAATCGCATTTAAAAATCACTGTCACTAGTAGACTTCGGAATTCAAAGCAAGTACTTTCCATCCTGAGGTAAGAACGCTAATTGTTCTCTTACACTTGCTCATATCCACCCTCCTAGAATCGTCTCTCTGGTCCTCCTACCTCCCACAGTTTTCTAACTAGTTCTGCAAGAATCTTGCGAGTATTTCTATTGTTAATGACGTGTTTTCCCTTTTTGGAATATCTTCCTAGACTTTATCACATGCTTTGTGAGTGGCCAATTTCTGAGATCTCCTCAATAGCAATTCGTTTATTATGTTTCTATTTAGTGCCTAGCGGTGACTGCTCTTATTCTGAGAAAATTTTCGTTTCGCTGAGTTTTCGGAACGTTTCTGTAAAATAACAAAATTACTCAAGCTTCAGAGAATGTTTAGGATTGTTGTACCGAATAATAATAATAATAATAATAATAATAATAATAATAATAATAATAATAATAATAATAATTTGAGGATGGCGTCAGTTTTACAGATGGTATTTCCGCTTTTATTCCTGTGATTGACACAGTTAACGTTTTGGGAAGACTTTCTTCTAGCTTTTATTTGCTTCGATTTATTACTTCACCTATTTAATTTAGTTGTTTGTTGCCATTTTTCTTATTTAGTTTTTATATTCATTCATGATCTAGATATTAATTTTGCCTTTAATATATATAAATTTATATTTCTTCTCCAATTTGGATGATAGATTTTTCTTTATTATTTTGATGCTGCCAATAATTTTCTGAGTACATCATATTTCGATAATTGTCCTTTACGTTATGAAGACAAACAGCTACGGCGCTAACATCCTCATAAACCCTCACCAATCAAAATACAAATACTTATTAATTTAAGTATCTGAAAAACACCTGGAACAATTGCAACTTGCCAGATTACCTAGGTATACAATGACGTTGAACAACCTTGCACTATCAGAACAGCTCCGATGTGACTTGAATGAAGTCATAGCGGTTACTGGTAATAAGTGAAATATTACACCTTTCCACAAGCAATGCATCACTCAGTTCCGTAGGTGAAAATAAACTTTGTGTAGGAGAGAAGGTACTATGTGTCGTTTGCAAAACGGACCACAGTTGTTAATTACGTTCAGGTCCACGGATCGGGCGGACCAGTTGTCATTCAACTTCATCCTGATGTTCCACAAATGCCGCAATGCTCCAACTGTGTGAATTTGGTGAGTTATCTTCTTGGAATATAGCATTATTGCCCGAAAACAGCGTGTGCAGCATCGATATACATGATCTGGTAAGCATCAGCGAAGGACTCAATGGAAAACAGGATATCGCGCCACTACCACCACAGAGTTGAAGTCATGTTTCACAGTAGGCGCGTGGGAGTCCACAACACATAAACATGGCCCGTGGCAAAAAATAAGGAGAATGATGATTCATCTGACCATATTACATGTTTCCGGTCATCAACGGTTCATGTTGCATGTTTGTGTCACCATTAGTGTCGCGCGAAAGCGCTATGGTGCCTTATCAACAGCAGATCAGTGCAACTCGACCCAATATGTCCAAGTTATGCAATTCATTTTGGACTAGTATTGTAGACACAGTCTATGAGAGCTGCTACTTGAGTTTCTATGTCACTTTCACTGCAGTCATTGACAATATTCCATAATGCTCGTTGGGACCATTCTATGGGAGCTTGCTGCTGACCACTGTTCCTCTTCGCTGATGAGCTTTTGCTGTGAATTTTATAGGTTGTCATTATCTTGGACGCTGTCGCTCACGATACACCAAACACACTTACCACTTTCGGCACGGTTCCAGTACCAGTAATTTTCCCTACTTGGAAATTACAGAGATCGTCCATTGTAATTTATCACTGTCTGCTCATTTCAGTAAACACTGTCGTTCTGCTGCTTCTCATGTAGTACGAAGTTCGTTCTAATACACCACCAGTAACAGCCCATCACTGCGATCTCAGCTTGACCATTGTGAACCCAGACATCTTACGTGATTTCAACTCCTGACATTTCCATTAAATTGATAAGTATCTTTATTTACATATAAAACACTATGATTTCTAGCATGTTTAATAACATACTTAAAGGAATTAGTATATTTCAGGTTGAATTGGAGGTGCCAATATTTAATACAAGTAGAATTTTAATAATTTGTATTTCATTAAATATCTGTATTCGACTAATATAACTAATATTAAATATGTATTGTAGGTAATTCAGAATCTTCAAGATAACAAAATTTTCAACCTGCGAGGTCTGTCGGGAAGTATACGATCATAATCTCGGAAAACCAATGCACTCACCTGACGTCTTCTTCATCCCAACTCCGTTTAAAATAGTTCCTTTCTCCTTCCATGCACCGAGTTTCGTAGTCTTTTTATTGCTGGAAACAAGTCATAATCGCGAATTGCTACGAAGGCAGCCTTTGCGTTCAATATATCTTTTGTCGGGTAGGCAAAAGCGAATTTCTTTCTGGTACCTTTTGATTTTTGAGAAGGTGGCAAAAATCCCACGAGGCTATAACCGGAGAGTAGGAAGCTTGATGAAACGTCGAAATATTGTGCTGTGGAGGAAAGGACAACCACGTGATCTGGCACATTCTTCGAGGCTTTGAAATCCAAAGCTGCACGTTTCGGACAAAGGGCATCAGGTAGATGACTGGAAATGTTTGAAAGCTAGTCTTTTCTATCTGTACCTACCTTCTGTATGTATTGATGTTGCACATTGCCTCTCAATCGAAGAACGTAATGAACATTTGACATGAAATTTTCCACATACATGTCTTTGCCGATTATACACATACTAACATTATAAGAAATACCGGGCGAATTCGTTATCAAATTATATTCCTACAACATATTTATAGACATGCGACAATAATTTTGGACATAACTGTACATTGCTTTAAGAAAAATAACTTAAAATTTTATTATTTTTTGCCTTTTTTAAAAAACTCGACTTTCGTCATTTATTATGGTGTTTCTTTATTCGTTGTTCTTTCGACAGAACACAAGCAAAAGAATGAGTAATTTAATTTTTACATAGCACTAACACTTGCACTTTGCATTGTCTTTTTTAAACCAAAAATATTTGGTGTATGCTTTTTTTCTTTATCATTGTCCATAACTGAACACACAAAGAACACAGAAAATTTACAACGAATAACCAACAAAGAAAAAAAGAAAAAACTAACAAAAAAAGGGATTGAAAAGTTCATGGCAGTTCTACTGCTGAAGATATCTTATCTATATTGTTTGAAGAGAGAAAACAAAAGAAAGCAGCTCACACACAAACACACACACATACTTCAGCAGCAAAAGATGTACAAGAAAGAAGAGAAAAAAGGAGGTAACAATATTATCTGTAACGAACAAAAGACTCAGAAAGGAACAAACAAAATATGTTCGTTTTTTTCTACTAGTTTATTCGCTTTTTCTTTTCCTTTCTTTATCTCTCCCTCTCTCTCAAGAAAGCCAAGTAATGTAAGAAATAAAGATAGATACAGGACAGAGGTCCAAAGAAATTCATAGAAGTAAACAGTGTACAACAAATTTATGTACTTTCTTCTAAGCCCTAAGAAATACCCATCTCTACCAGAAAATATATTTCTTATTCTTTTTTTCTTTTGTACTTCTACGTTCAAAGAAATGATTTAATATACTGTGGCTACATAATCCCCTTTTTTCTCCCCTTATTCGATTCTTTCTTTTCTTATGTTTATATTATTCTTACTCTTTCTTTGGTTTCAAAGAAACAGGAAGTAGGAATATGCACGAAGTCTAGACAAAGAGTGCAGAGGGTTAGAGGCCAGTTTACTGAAATAAAAGAGGGAAATGTGAGTTGGTGGCGGCGACTATATATGGATTAATTTGAGATTCATTTTCTTTTGTTTTATTGCACATCCCAGCTCTCTGCTTGCTCGCCAGGACTAGCTAGCATTTCCGTGCCTGAGAAAACAACTGAATTGAACAAAACTAAAAAAAAAAAAAAAAAAAAAAAAAATGCATAAAGAAGAGGTTTCATGTAAACATTCCACTTGAATTTTAAAAACATTTCTAGTTTATATATATATTGTGATTAGTATTCAAAGTAGAGAACGTTTCAACAATACGCGCAGGGAAGAAGAAGGCAAAGAACACACTAGAGACGACTCTTAATGCACTAAAAAATTGAATACCAAAACCATGGGACAAAATTGGTGCCATGTTTACTAGGCTATGTTGCAATGTTACTGTGTGGTAAAGGAGTATGGCAAAGCAGGAATGCAGGTGTCATATACATATCGTGAATATATACACAAAGATACGTGGCACTATCACAGAAGCCACCTTATTTGCTATCAACATTTTATTAGAAACCGGTGCACAGCATTTAAACATCATACGCGCTGTCTCTGAGTTCCATTTTCCTGCTCCAAAAAGTTCCCATTTACCTTTTAACTAGACAGAGTGTGACCTATCCCATAAAATTGTTGTAGTTCTACTCGATGCTCTAGTTTCTAAAATGCTTGACTTTGGTCGATCGTGGGGGTGGAGAGATAGAGAATCGGACGCACCATAGTGGTTAGACCCCACTTCAAACTCTAGGTATTATCCTTATAGCCTTACAGATTGACAAAAGACATAAATAAGTCAATCAATTTATGACATTATTGTGTACTCTAAAATCTGATTTGTATATTCTTTGGATAGTTTTTAGTATTATAAATTATTGAGCATTGTGTTTGTTTATGTTCACTGTTTGTGTTCTTTGTTGTTGTTATTGACCATCTTGTGACTTGGTTTACATGCATTGGTATAGAAGTTAAAAACAAATTAATGAATTATAAACATATTGTTATAAATAAGATTTGTAAACTGATGTAAAATAGATTTGAAGAGTTATTTAGAAGAGAGAAGCTCTACAGATAATAGATTAAAAGAGATTTTAGAATAGTATTGAATGCACAGAAATATTAATATTTGTCCAGAGAATTGTTTTTTTTTCTTATAAATTCGAATACTAAGAATAATAAATGTATCTAAATAGATTAACCTGCTAAAAGATTGTTACCACCTATCTATCTGGTATGTCCACCTTTGTCTCCTAGGACAGCAGCAATGCGGTTCGGCAAGAAAGTAATGAAACATCGATAGTTGACTGGAGGCAAAGGTACACTACTTCTACACACAAAAGTCACATAAGTTCTCTAAATTCCGCGGGTGGGGTGGATGAGCTCGGATCTGACTTCCAATGACATCCTAAAAGTGTTCAATTGTGTTTAGGTTAAATGAATTTAGGAATTATTGCAGCAATTAATATTCACTCGAACAACTGCAGAACAACGTTGGCCATGTTACAAGTATCTTTGTATTGCTGAAAGATGTTAATGCTAACTGAAAATATGGCTCACAACAGCAGTGATCTGCCGATGGCTAGAAGCCGTCGTTCACATGCACTACCAGGTCGATGAATGATCCTGTGAAAGCTTCTCTAATCATAATGAAGCCACCGCTGCCTGTCGTCATCCTATTGTGCATTGTCTTAAGCTGCTGTTTTTCTGAAACACGACGGATTCTCACCCGCCCACCTATGTGCTGGAGGCGTGGGTGGGAACAATAATGAATATTCAAGTAGTAATCGGAGATAACGTGCGATTAACATTAGTAGGCGTGTGGAACTCGGCTGCGTAGACCCATACCTAACAGCGTACGGTGAAGTGTATTCTCAGACAAACTCATGGTTTAACCACTGTAAACAGTCTGCTGTTATTTTGCTGCAGTTTGCTCCCTAGACTGTTTATTCAAACTCGACAGTCTTTGGCGTCCGATACCTTTAATGATCTTGTAGGCTGGTACTGGTTTCATCGTCTGTGTTGCACCTTTGGAAGACGTTAACCAACCACGTCAGCTCGTTAGCATACAAAAAGTCGCACTGTTACGAGATACTCGCTCCCAGCCATCTGCCCATCATAATCATGCCCGAACAAAACTATGATATATCGCTGGCTTTTTTCATTCTACGCACAAGTATCTCAGTGACTGATTGACATCTCTGTCACCGTCTGGCGAGCGGTTCTTGCGTTGCTCGTGCCTTCTACGTCAGTCCAACGATTTCGTTCAAAAAGTAGTGTGTGGTTATGTTTTGGCTGTTGAATGTATATATTGTTGAAAACAATTTTTTAGCATATATCTGATAGATAGGAACGTGAAGTTTTCGTTTTTTTCATCCCGGAAATCGGTGTTACTTTACCCAAAATCGGTGTTATTTTTCGCAATTTAATACCAGCAAATAGGGGTTATTTGCTTTATTTTGTAATGGTTTTTAGAAACAAGTATATCGTAAACATAAAGAAAACAGTATGTGAAAGGTAATTAAAACAAAATATAATTTTAAAACTAAAGGGATAGTTTTAAATGTTGACATTTTATATTTAAAAGAATAAATTATATTTTTGGACCCACCATCTGAGAAAAAATGGCTCCATATCCCTCCTAAACTTGGACTTATCTACTGTATGATTTGAATACATATACCGACTAAAAACCACACTGCAGTATTTCTTAACATTTTCTTCACTTCATATACGCACACACACACACACACACACACACACATATATATATATATATATATATATATATATATATATATATATATATATATATGAAAAACGCAATTCATATCATTATCAACACACATTTTTACTTAATGGTGAATGTATGGTTCCTTCAATGTTTCTTATTTTTCGAAGAACAAAATTGAAAATATTTCCAGGACAAAATTGTCAATATTCAAAGGAAGGTTTGCCTTTGCAAAAGTCTTTACCGTTCGACGTGCTATGTAACTCTTGTCATCTTTCTGACTTTTTGCGGTTTCTAAACCTTCAACGACAGAGGTTTGCTTTTTTTTTTCTCACGACAATATTTTATTTTGATTATGTTTTTCGTTTTCGGTATGCTTGGTTACCCAAGCCTTGCGCTCCCATGTTATTTTGCAGTTGCAGTGCTTACAAAATAATGTAGTTCTATCGGAAACATATAGATCTTCTGAAACAAAATCACCGGCGCAATCAATTAAGCGTCCTAAAAGTACATGCTATCTTCACTCTTAGCTCTTCATCATGCTATCTGCAATTGCACACACTTTCTTTACATCAGTGTATATTTATAATATATTGATATTTACCACAATATGCATCAGTTTGGTAGCAAATGCACTTCCCATTTCCCAAATAACTAAAGCTAGGCTGTGTATAGTGAAAATTGCTTAAATTCTCTTATCCAGACTTAGTTTATAGTTTTGATGTTAAAGGGCTTCGAGGTTAAACGTAGTTCGAAAATCACCATAATACAAAAACTGTATTAGAGTAGATACCTAATGTGTAATTTAATTTTCAACGAAAGAATAATTATATATTTTAAACAAAAGCAAAGAATAAATAGAAAGCTTTCCCTTTTTTATTTTGTTCTTTCAAAAAGTACCGTTTTCAATGCAAATTAATATGTTGTAATCCAATTATGGTCATTGTTATACAATAAAGTCAGGAATAATACAGAAAGGGTAAAATTCCTTTTAATTATGTCTTCAAATAAAACCTATATTGACAGACTGCTCTGTTTTCTTTATTAACAATTTTCTATTGCCACACAAAACGTATAAATTTACATTTCGCTGATCAAACGAAACTTCACTATTGCGTATGTAATAATTAAATTCAACTCATTGTATGACTCATTTCCTTTGCCATAAATGTAAATGAAAAAGAAAAGTGAACGTACGGATATTCTTTTACATTTACACAAAAATTTTTTTTGAATGATTTCTATATTCTTTAGAGGAATTTTTCTGTTCAATTACCTTCTGTTCAAGTACTTGTACTTCAAAGCTAATTAAATAGTCTATGAAGTTTCATCGAAGCGAATTGTGAATCTTTTATATTTTTCAAGCTTCAAATTCTTTAACAGAATGGTGAAGTCAACAGAGTTTGAACTGAGTAATAGCACGAATTTCCTGCGTTCCGTCGACATTTAATTTCCTTGTGAATAGGGGATTTGGTCTGTTAATGTTGATTCTAAATCAATCATGTGCAACTGCCGGCCTCCGAGGGCAATCCCGGCAAACTGAATCCTTTCATCCGACCCACCTGAAAATATACTCCTTACATAATCTAAAACTGAATTGAAAATATTTCCTGGATAACTGATGTGCACCTTGGAAAATATCATGCGCATTGGAAAATACAGTCTACAACGGAAGATTGAGAGATTAGTTCAGAATATGCAGAATGAAATTCCACGCTAAAATGATAAATAGCTTTTTTCTGCTTTTCTTTAATAAATAAGTTTCGGCTACTGTTATAACAGTTTCTTTTACGGATATGGACAAAATCTCGCGACCGAAATATCACCGCCCAAAATCTCGCGGTTGAAAACCTCGCTACCCAAAATCTTACGTATCCAAAACCTTGCCGCCCAAACCTCGTGGACCAAAACCTCTCCGAGATAAACCTCACAGACCGAAATCTCGCCTGTTCAAAACCTCGCGGACCAAAATTTCACTTGGCCAAAACTTTGCGGGATGAAACCCCTCCACTAGGTGGCATCGTCAATGTGAAATGAAAAAAATCTCAGGCCCTAATCTCATCTATGTGGCGAGTTTGATCGAGATCGATCTCGTGGTTCAAGAGTTATTAAGTATTATTTATTTTTATATATATATCTTCCTCCTCCTCTCCTTCGTCGTACCATCAAAGGGAAATGAAAACCATCCCAGGCCCGTACCTAAACTATGTTGAAAATTTAATCGAGATCGGTTGGGTGGCTCAAGAGATATAATGTCACAAATATAGCCATTTTCATTTTCAGTTTATATACAGTATATTGCATATAGACTAAACGCGTATCTATATCTGTATCTATCTATATCTATATCTATCTATCTATCTATATATCTATCTATCTATATATATATATATATATATATATATATATATATAGGTAGAGAGATAGATATTTCCGAAGCACGCGTTAGAATTTTTTGTCATTATTTTAATGTAATTATGTGTTATTACTAAAGACATACATATAGCAACATATAGAACATTCTACATCGAAGAAATCGTCGTGACGAGGTTTTGTACTGACGACATTTCTTCCCAGGTGAGATTCGTCCAGCGTAGTTTAGACCATTAGAGATTCTGTGTCGCGAGATCAGAACGGCGAGGTTTTGGCCAGGCGATATTTTGATGCGCGATATTTTGGATGACTAGATTTTGACAAGGCAAGGTTTTGGCCTGGCAAGATTTTGGTCCGCGAGATTTTGGCTAGGCGAGATTTTGGGCTGCGAAGTTTTGGCCAGACGAGGTTGTCGCCGCGAGGTTCTGTACTCAAACCGTTTTTGTGTACCTGTGATGTTAGTGTTCTCCACTAAATATGTTCATTCGATTGTCATGAAAATGTTATACATTGTTATACATTGCCTCGACGGCAATAAGTTCTCTTTGATTAGCCTACCACCTGTTCCAACTTGCACATACCTGTTCTTAATATTTGAAAGTATTATCCACTTTGATATTTTAACGTATCCATAATTTATAGTATTACGGTATTATGGCGGACTTGCATGTGTTTAGTTTAGTCTCCAATTATTTGTAAACCAATATCCCTGCAGTCGTTTAACAAAACATCCGCATTTTTTCTGTTGTCTTCATATCATCTTCTGACAGATTTAAATGTTCGTCAAAATTAAATTTTGTGACGTAAGTTTAATAGTGAAAAATTATCATTACATTTATGTAATGTTTTTTTTCTGAAGCCTTTGAGTTGCTCGTCCTTGATTAAAAGTTGTGATTCTTCGCGTTTAACAATTATTTTTTAAAAGTTTTCTCATCAATTAACTTCCAATTACACAAGTATTAATACTCAAATCTAAATATGGCTGTGACAGTTGTCTTTATAATAAACAGCAAAACTCGTGTACTTTCACTGTCAACACTATTATTTATTTATTTTTTAAATGCTATCCATAGCTAGCAGCAGCCTAAAGGGTTACGCCCTTTACTTGGGATGCGAAATTGGTAGGAACTTTGAACGCAGGTGAACTATCGTTGGACAAGGAGATTTTTCATAACTTTATTATAACAGACTACACTCAAATTTCAGGACATTATGGCTTTAACCATAATCATCCAGACAAGAAATTGAAATATTCACTGGCTTACAGTTCCTCAGTTTAGCGGTTATAGTAAAACATTAGTTAAAATGAACTACGAAGTGTACTTGACCACCCAACAAAATACGGGAGATACGAATGCTTGTTATCTTCTGTCCAGAGGCTGCTCTGGACGCAATGGAGACGAGGGGAGCCCGATTAGTACAGGAAGGTTACTGAGCAATGTAAGTTGAAGTGATGCATGATGGGGAGGGTGGTTTCAATGAGGAAGTCATCAAGAAGTTGAAAGTCAGGACTTTTTGGTGGATGAACTTTCACAAACTAATATGAAATCGATATAGATAAATTTGAAAGTAAATCATCATAATATAATATTGTAGAAATATACAAATATTAGTGCTCAGATCTAAATATAGTTATGTCCTTATATCATATCGAAATAGTTAAATTGAAACAATGCAGATTTTAAAAATTGTAATTAAATCGTCACAATATATTTCAAATTGCGTGCACACTAGCGCCAGTCATTAGTATTACTTACAGTCTGAAACATTTTCATTTTATAATAAACATTGAATTTATGCAAATTTATTTAGAGAATTTAAGGAATATTTAACAAGACTTGAAAAACAAATCCGTAAAATAACATGATTGAAATTGCAGTTTTTCTTAAAAAGAAAACAAAAATAATTTCTCTTATAAATCAATGAATTTATAAAGAAACATGACATATAGGTTTTCAATACTTGTGTTTAACCCTGTACTTTTTTCATTGAGGATAAAATCTAAAATTCGTATGAGAATCTTCTTGAATTCCCTGGCTAGCCAAGCATACAGAATTACGATGGGGGTAAAAGATCGCAAACAATTGACGTTTTCCTATCTGATCACCACCACCTTCTTAAAACTGTTCTGAAGAAAGGAGAAGAGGAAATATGCAGAAGACGCTGGCGGGAGACTCGGGTTCGATTCCCGGCGGGAGCTGAAGTGGTTGGAGTCCACGTTAATCAGTAGGTCACGTCTCATATAGCCTCGCTGCTGAATGGGACGGTTAAACTCAAAATCAACTCAACTCAACGCAGAAGACACTGATTCCGTGTGTAGCAAGTCGCGGTAGCGTAAATGGCTAGTTGACTTTCGTTTCGCAGTAAGTAGTAGATTTAGCTTGGGGCCGGGCGTTACGTCCCCAAGTTCTTTGACTGACAAAAATAATTTAAGCTATTATTTATATATTTTTGAAAGTTCTTAATGAACTCCTGATATACCTATCATAGTCTGGGTTCTGAATGCCACCAGTTTTTACCATCTAGATCCGCAACTGTTCGCAGTTCTTATAGTTTGGTACCCGCTGAGATTTCTCTGCCGATTTTACTCAGTTACACTAGGTCAATATTGGAACGCTACCTATAAATATAGAAGTTACTAGCAAATTCCAAATTAATACACACATCACAGATGCATTCTAAAGAACAACAACATGAAATCATCAAGAAACTTATCACATACTCTGTATGTCAATCAAGGGCGCCGATTTCTCTGTAAATTTGGGGGGAGGGGGGGGTCCATTCAGATGCAGAAGGTATATATATATATATATATATATATATATATATATATATATATATATATATATATATATATATATATATATATGAGAATTTTAAGGCAAATTGCATTCAAATTATGCCAAATGTTGTATATTTATAAATCAATAGGGGGCACACATGAGCTTTGGGGGGGATCCGGCCCATCCAGGATGGGCGCCCTTGATGTCAATCAAATATTCGGAGTGTATACCTCATTGCCCTCCAGTAAGTTACGGTGATATTTCCCAAATTTTCTGGCGTGACACTGAAGCCGCTACGGAAATATAACTTCATCTTTAGGATAAATAATAATGCATCCGTTTCAACCGTTTAGCTGGAGTTCGTCAGTGGCCGTTACGGCGAGTGCATCGTGTTTTGTGTGCTCTGTGAGGACGAGAGTTGAGTGGGCCTTTCTATACATATACACTACACTTACACTCTTTTTCTTTCCTTTACACGTTCATACATTCCCTTCTTTTTTCAATACTTTTTTCCATTTATTTTACACTCTCACTTTTCTCTACCTTTTGCCCTGTCCATCTTGGCCTTCAGCCCCCTTTAATTGTTCGAACTTCTCTCCCGATTTTGACCTTTACCCTATTGTGTCATACTTCTCTACTGATTTGAGTTTTTCCCGATTGTGACATTACGTTTCTCACGTATTTTTTACTTTATCATACTTATTACTTTGTACATGTCACATACCTCTGTACTCATCTTATAACTTTTTATCATTTTTCCACTAATCAAATCATTACATTTTACACGTTTAATTACCTTTGTAAATTGCAGATAAGTCTTTTTCAAGACAGTGGCAACGTCCTTTTGCGCCACTTTTGTGACGCTTCTACAAACAACAAACAAACAACCGTTGAGCTCCGTCAGTTCGTTGGAGGCAGTCATTTGAATCACTGTGCATTGAGCTTGCATAAAGCATGGCAATGTTCTATTCCTCACAGCCGTTGCTGCCATTGTTGCAGTGTTAAATTAGTGCTGTAGAGTGGGTACTGGATCTCTTCGAAACCACAGTCTTTCATTGTAGCTTTGATAACAAGAGACGTATGGACTGAAGTATAATTATGCTATATGAGAGTTCAAAGCACAGTGGTTAATTCAAATAATTGTTTTCAGTGAACTGATGCAGTTAGACGGTTGAATCTACTGCATTTTTGTCCATAGATGGCACTTTATGCTTTTGAATATACCTTCGTAAGTGCAGTAGCCACCGATATTAACCTAGTAGTTGTCTAACATGTAAGCTAACAGTGAGAAGAAAATAAGAAAATTGATTTTAATTATTTCTTTATCATTATTAATTTCGGTTATGAAAACTATTTGCATATTTCTGTTCGAGTTCGAAGAAGACATATTATTGTAAATGATTCAGTAAAGTCCCGGAAACTCAGCCTAATGGTGGCCGAGTTTGTGAAAATGACGGATTATCGGGAATGGAGTTACAAAAAGAATACGTACAACTGTTTCCTCATAATATACAGTACTATACTTGTATGTATTGATTGCTTACGTCCAAATACCCTGGCAAGGGTTTGAGGTAGACTGAACGGCTGAGCGTGCATCGGAGCCAGACATGTGGTGGAAGTGGAAGAGTGGGAGTGACTCGAGAAAAGGGAATGCGGGAAGAGATGACACGCGCACGTGGGCAATGGCCTTAAAGGGTCTGCGCACGGCTTTTTTCACTCTGCCAGTGTATGGTCGAGTTTTGGGGACTCTACTGCGTTAGAGTACGTGTGTTTGACCTTGGGACGCTTCCCGCCAGTGCACTTGGTTGGCTTTTAAAGTACTTTCTGCTAGCACTCACGTGAGCCAGCCCACCAAATGAGGTCATTGCTATTTGGCGGGTATTTGAAGTGCTTAGTTGCCACACGCGAACAAGTGCGTTACAGCTATTTGTGAGTGGTGTGGCGTTTTGCTGTGTTTCCTAGTGTATTGTAACTCACAACTTAACTGCTGCGTGGCAAGAACGCGTTGCAGACAGATCCATCCTTTAGGTGGGAAGCGTGCCAAGATAAAACAAACTTACTCTAGGTTAAGGAAAGCAGGATCACTAAGCGCTTTTTAAGTTGTTGTACTATTTACACGAATTCTGACTTTCTGAGCTCCACGCTCTTGTACTTGTCATATACATATCATCTGCCTCCCATAATGAGACATGTTGGTCCACAAGCAGATAATGATGCTCTGGGGATCCTATGGTACAATTTGTACCATACGCATTTTTTAGGGTACATTGCGTTATTTCTCTTCTATTTGAGCTCTTTCGTCCGGTTTTTTTCAAGTCCAGAGGCCTTGTAGAAGACATTACGTATGGTTTCATACCTTTCTGCGTCCAGACATAGGAGGTGATGACGTCATAAGTCAAAAATTTATTTTCTCATTTACTAAGCCTATGTTCAATATTTTTTGGCGGGCTTATTTTTCCACGTAGAAGATTGAAATTTTGCACAAACATTCCGTCCACCGAGCAGTATTTACCAGATTTTTTGTTCCGATGTCAGTTCTAAAACAGGGGGGGGGGGACCAGAGGGGCAAAGGGGTGAAAAAGGGATATATTTTTACCCCCAAAATCCCGTTTCTCGTCATTTTCCCGCCTCACATACATGATGGGGACACGTGAGTCATACCGTCTGAAAGGCAGTTCCATTCTGAAGAGAATGACGGTCGAATCATTGTCCTAGGGTAATTAGGGACGTCTCAGGGATTTTTTGAAAAATATACTTCTATATAGGGAAAAATTGGACATGGTGGGTATATATATATATATATATATATATATTTTTTGGCGGACTTACTTTTGCACGTAGAAGATTGAAATTGTGCACAAACATTCAGCCTACATAGTAGTATTTATCAGATTTTTTTCAGATCTCTGCGTTAAAACAGGGGGGGTCCAGAGGGGGAAAAACTGAAAAAAGGGATTTTTAGACCAAAAAATCCCGTTTTTCAGGATTTTCCCGGCTCACATACATGATGGAGACACTTGAGTCATACCGTCTGAAAGGCAGTTCCATTCTGAAGAGACTGACGGTCGAATTATTATTCTAGGGTAATTAGGGACGTCTCAGTGATTTTTTTCAAAATATACTTTTGTATAGGGTAACATGGGGAAATTTCCTGAATTTTTTTTTCTGACGGGCTTATTTTTGCACCTAGAAGATTGAAATTGTGCACAACCATTCAGTCCACCGAGTAGTATTTAACTGATTTTTTTATAGATTTCTGCGTTAAAACAGGGGGGTCCAGAGGGGCTAAAAGTTGAAAAAAGGGAAATTTAGACCAAAAAATCCCTTTTTTCTGGAATTTCCCGCCTTAGATACATGATGGAGACATGTGAATGGTACCGCCTGAAAGGCAGTTCTATTCAGAAGAGAAAAAATGAAATGAAATGAAATCTTTGAGTTTTACGTCCCACGGTTATGCCGGTTAGGCTAAAGGAGACGGTGATAATGAGAGATGAGTGAAATGGTGGAATGAAATAAGTGGGAGGAAACGGGAGAACCCCGAGAAAACCCACGAGCACGGTGTTTGTCCACCACAAAGTTCACTTGGCGGAGGCTGGGACTATTCAGAAGAGAATATGGGCGACACATGACCCTATGGAAATTAGGGATGTCTCAGGATTTTTTTCCCTGAGATCATAGTGTTTTGCGGTAATTTGGGGCATGGTGGGAAATTTTGATAAAATTTCTCCCGCCCTTAGTATTCAAGATAGAAACTTGAAATTTGGCACACACATTCAGTATACCAAGTACTATTTCTCAGATTTTTTTTTAGATGGCTACGTTCACACAGGGGGGGTCCAGGGGGGGCAAAGTTCGAGAAAAAAATTCCCTCCGAAACTTTCACTTTGACATTTTTCCCCGCTTCTGGTATATGGTATGAGCATGCAAGTGGTACCATTTGAAAGCCAGCTCTATTCTGAAGAGAATGAGATATGAACCATGATCCTAGGATAAATAGTGACGATACAGTAGCTGCTTGACTGAAAGTCTAAAAAATAGCCCAAAAAGCCAGGATCCGGAAAGGGTTAAGGAAAGCAGGATCACTAAGCGCTTTTTAAGTTGTTGTACTATTTACACGAATTCTGACTTTCTGAGCTCCACGCTCTTGTACTTGTCATATACATATCATCTGCCTCCCATAATGAGACATGTTGGTCCACAAGCAGATAATGATGCTCTGGGGATCCTATGGTACAATTTGTACCATACGCATTTTTTAGGGTACATTGCGTTATTTCTCTTCTATTTGAGCTCTTTCGTCCGGTTTTTTTTCAAGTCCAGAGGCCTTGTAGAAGACTATACGTATGGTTTCATACCTTTCTGCGTCCAGACATAGGAGGTGATAACGTCATAAGTCAAAAATTTATTTTCTCATTTACTAAGCCTATGTTCAATATTTTTTGGCGGGCTTATTTTTCCACGTAGAAGATTGAAATTTTGCACAAACATTCCGTCCACCGAGCAGTATTTACCAGATTTTTTGTTCCGATGTCAGTTCTAAAACAGGGGGGGGGGGAACCAGAGGGGCAAAGGGGTGAAAAAGGGATATATTTTTACCCCCAAAATCCCGTTTCTCGTCATTTTCCCGCCTCACATACATGATGGGGACACGTGAGTCATACCGTCTGAAAGGCAGTTCCATTCTGAAGAGAATGACGGTCGAATCATTGTCCTAGGGTAATTAGGGACGTCTCAGGGATTTTTTGAAAAATATACTTCTATATAGGGAAAAATTGGACATGGTGGGTATATATATATATATATATATTTTTTTTTGGCGGACTTACTTTTGCACCTAGAAGATTGAAATTGTGCACAAACATTCAGCCTACATAGTAGTATTTATCAGATTTTTTTCAGATCTCTGCGTTAAAACAGGGGGGGTCCAGAGGGGGAAAAACTGAAAAAAGGGATTTTTAGACCAAAAAATCCCGTTTTTCAGGATTTTCCCGGCTCACATACATGATGGAGACACTTGAGTCATACCGTCTGAAAGGCAGTTCCATTCTGAAGAGAATGACGGTCGAATTATTATTCTAGGGTAATTAGGGACGTCTCAGTGATTTTTTTCAAAATATACTTTTGTATAGGGTAACATGGGGAAATTTCCTGATTTTTTTTTCTGACGGGCTTATTTTTGCACCTAGAAGATTGAAATTGTGCACAACCATTCAGTCCACCGAGTAGTATTTAACAGATTTTTTATAGATTTCTGCGTTAAAACAGGGGGGTCCAGAGGGGCTATAAGTTGAAAAAAGGGAAATTTAGACCAAAAAATCCCTTTTTTCTGGAATTTCCCGCCTTAGATACATGATGGAGACATGTGAATGGTACCGCCTGAAAAGCAGTTCTATTCAGAAGAGAAAAAATGAAATGAAATGAAATCTTTGAGTTTTACGTCCCACGGTTATGCCGGTTAGGCTAAAGGAGACGGTGATAATGAGAGATGAGTGAAATGGTGGAATGAAATAAGTGGGAGGAAACGGGAGAACCCCGAGAAAACCCACGAGCACGGTGTTTGTCCACCACAAAGTTCACTTGGCGGGGGCTGGGACTATTCAGAAGAGAATATGGGCGACACATGACCCTATGGAAATTAGGGATGTCTCAGGATTTTTTTCCCTGAGATCATAGTGTTTTGCGGTAATTTGGGGCATGGTGGGAAATTTTGATAAAATTTCTCCCGCCCTTAGTATTCAAGATAGAAACTTGAAATTTGGCACACACATTCAGTATACCAAGTACTATTTCTCAGATTTTTTTAGATGGCTACGTTCACACAGGGGGGGTCCAGGGGGGCAAAGTTCGAGAAAAAAAAATCCCTCCGAAACTTTCACTTTGACATTTTTCCCCGCTTCTGGTATATGGTATGAGCATGCAAGTGGTACCATTTGAAAGCCAGCTCTATTCTGAAGAGAATGAGGTATGAACCATGATCCTAGGATAAATAGTGACGATACAGTAGCTGCTTGACTGAAAGTCTAAAAAATAGCCCAAAAAGCCAGGATCCGGAAAGGGTTAAGGAAAGCAGGATCACTAAGCGCTTTTTAAGTTGTTGTACTATTTACACGAATTCTGACTTTCTGAGCTCCACGCTCTTGTACTTGTCATATACATATCATCTGCCTCCCATAATGAGACATGTTGGTCCACAAGCAGAGAATGATGCTCTGCACTTTTGTAGATGATTGGGTACTAATCTCAAATCGGTACATTTATAAATATTATGAGGATTTTGACACTATTTTACACATAATTATTGACACCATAAGTATCCTGACCATATTTCTTTGAGGATAAACGCGAATTGGGTATGCAAGGCTGAACATTGGTTTATATATTCTTATTGTTTTATATTGGTTTATATTATCGACGTCTGCATGCAATCATTTGCGCCAAATCTTGGCCAAACCACACAGTATAATAAGTGACAATAGTTTCACAGTATGACACATGGTCCATGTTTCATGTAGGATCGATGCTCAAATATATGGGATATAACTTATGAATCATCATTTATTATTGACCCAGTATTAATAACGCGACAAAACTTATAATTTTATTAAAGCGAGAAGTGGCAGGGAATAAGATAGAAACGGCACTGTACCCTTCAAAAACGGTACATATGGTTAATATAACTATATCATAAAAAAAATTGTCTCTTCTCTGAAACACTCTGTATATATTATATATGTAAAGGAAATTTATACATATAGATTTTTTTAAAGCCTGAACTCACCAATTTCCATCTACAAGTGGTGTATTTTCAGCTTTTTCACACTCACATACAAAAATGTTCCCACTGTAGATATATTGAAATGGTATGTTGCTCTTTCGGAAATAGCTTGATGGCGTTTCTCGCCATTTTAAAAGCGCCTAGAGTATTGCAGAGCTCGGAGGACAATTTGAGAGTTATAGGGGGAAAAAAGTATCCACATTTTCCTTTTATTTTGCTCTCTCTCTTTCCCTTGAATTTTAACCATTGCCCCTGCAGGGCAGGCGCCAAATCTATTGATTCTCTGTCAATATTGGGACCCAACCCAACTCAACCCAAGCCGGAATTTTCATATAAAGAAAAAAATTAAATTCCAATTTTCATAACTTTTATTAGTTTCATATCTCTTCTTCCTTTTCCGTTTTAGAAAGAATATAGGTTTCATTTTATTTTTTCTTCTTCCTTTTTGTCATTCTTATTTTTTCTTTCTTTTTATAATTGAGGTACTTTGGAATTTTTTGATATTTCTTTGATCTTATAGCTGTTGTCACTGTCACCAAATGATATTTCGTTCCCAGAACGAATTTCTGACTTAAAAAGGTCGGATTTTTCTTTGACTCGTCAAATGCAATGAGTAATCCATAATGTATTTAGATCATATTGCAGATGGATTTTTTAAAAATAATATTGAAAGCACTGGCTGAATTGTGTTTTTGTTATCAGTGGCGCACGCAAGGGAGAGGTTTCCGAGTTTTTAACCCCTCTTCCCTTGAACAAGGCATTGTTAGATAACAACTTTCATCATACTAACAAGGAGAAGGCAGACTTTGGTATGTGAACTTCGGGGCCATTTTTTGCGAGGAGGTAGTGCACATTTAAAGAGTTAATATTACAAACTGGGAGAGCCCAATGGGCAAAAATAAGGGAGAAAAACCGTCTTCAAAAGTTTCCTACTCGACTGATATATTGTTCAACGCGCAAATTTATTAAGTGACTGCGTGGCAGAGTGAGTAAAGTGTGTAACTCATATACAAAGGGACCAGGGTTCGACTCCTGTTCGAGTCAATCCTTTTTTTGTTTCAACTAATAAAGTAACCATTTGTAACTATAAATAAAATATTAATTCACCATATGTTTATAATGAATAAAACAATAGAAATTTTAAAATCACTTGTGAAATCATTCAATGTTCCATGTTATCTAGCAAGAAAATTTAACCTATTCCGTAAATATACTGATATCACGAGTTGTATTATGGTTACGACAGTCTACGACGCCGATATCTCTGAAACTTTGGGGGCCCATTCATAAAAAATACATACAACAATACATGTAACAATAAAAATACATATTAATAAAAATACATGAGGCCCACATGAGCTTGGGGGATGGGCCCC
Source organism: Thermobia domestica (assembly GCF_964235325.1). Taxonomy (NCBI): domain Eukaryota; kingdom Metazoa; phylum Arthropoda; class Insecta; order Zygentoma; family Lepismatidae; genus Thermobia; species Thermobia domestica. The sequence continues at coordinate 103,758,696 of NC_137461.1, forward strand.
CCATGATCGGAGCCCTTGACGACGGTCGTGTAATAAATGTTCTTGACGCTTCGTGTCTACATCTGTTGACAGTGTGAGATTTACAAAGGAGTTGAGGGGGAAATCTCCTTTGCTAATACTGGATGTTGCTATAAGCAAAGCAGATTTCCCCCTCATTCCCCTTGTAATTCTCACACTGTCAACAGATGTAGACACGAAGCTTCAAGAACATTTTTGTCACAACGACTGCAGTAACAATAATATTTACGGAAGAGATTAAATTTTGTCCCTAGTTAACATTGGACATCAAAAGAATTTACAAGTGATTGAAAATTTCTATTGTTTTATTCATTATAAACATGGTGAATTAATATTTTACTTATAGTTACAAATGCCTACTTTATTGATTAAAGCAAAAACAAGAAAAAAAAGCTTGACTCGAACGAGAATCGAATCCGGGAACCTCTGCTCTTGAGTAGCTGATTCTTCTCACGCTGCCACGCCATCACTTGATAAGTTTGCGCGTTGTACGATATATGTGTCTAGTAGAAATCTTTAAGACGGTTTCTTTCCGTCATTTTTGCCCATTGCGCTATCCCAGTTTGTAATATTAACTCTTTAAATGTTCACTACCACCTCGCAAAAAATGGCCCCGAAGTTCACTTACCAAAGTGTGCCTTCTCCTTGTAAGATATGCATAGAAAAATTGCACATGTTCGGAAACGATTTGACCTTCGGCGATTTAACCGTAACGAAATTATATGTGCGCTACTGTCCTTTAATCTTTTACCAATGTGTTTAACTAGTGATTGAAATGGGTGGTTACAAACTTGAAATGTAAAGTTTATTATCCCAGTAACTATTTACTTCCCATATGTGATGTTAGCTACTCTGGGAAACACGCATGTGGAAGTAAAAGGTAAAACGTCTCCTGAGAATTCTATCTACTTACAACTGCTTGAGTCTGGGTTTAAGCTGAAATTTATTGTGGATTGTGTTGTTGTTGACACCCTTCTGTAAAAATAGCAGCGCTATTTGGTGCAGCCATGAATATTGTTCGTTCGGAAAATGACTGGGAAAATACATTTGAATAGTAGAAGATGAAAACAAAGCAGAGTGTTAGGAAGATAGCAACATTTTAGTCTTGATTCAGTTAACACGGGAAATCATCTCTCTACACATTTATTTCTACGGCGTTAAACTTCTTAATACACAGAATTAGTTAGCGTATTACAATAGTGAACATTGCAAATGATAATAAGGAAAAGCCATGACAAGTTACCGTAAGTAAAATTATCACCGGAAGTCGAACAAGAAATCACTAAAATAATAAGTGGCTGGAACTGTCAGTGAACCAAAATCAGAAACTCCGGCATAAAAAGCTGTGCCTAAGCCGGGTCAAGTAATGCCTGACCCTAACCGAGCTAGGTCACCAAATCGATCCTTATTTGTTATGCTAAGATGACCATACGTCTCGCTTTTTAGATTGGTGTCCCACTGACGACAAAGTGGATGGCAGGACACACTAAGATCTCTTTTTGAGGTTGTCGACATGTAAGCCCAAATACCATAAATCTCACAGGACCAAGCGTAAATGAATTCTACTGTTCTTAAAATGTTCTACTGTTCTAAAAAAAACTAGATATTTTTAAAGCATAAAACTTACTTAAATTAAGGAATACCAGGCGCGCACCCAAAACTTTTCGTTGGGAGGGACCCAAGCTTTCGGGGGGGGGGGGGTAATACTACAAGCTGCTACGTCTATGTAATATTGAACGGGTATTTTTCTGCACCCAAAAAGACGATAAGCAATTGTAAAATACTTCCACCTATATTTTCAGAAAATGATAAAAGTAGATTTTTATATAAGAGAAAGAGTATAGATGAAGTAACATCAAATTTTCATGCTACGTCAATCATTTCCCTGTGAAGTAAGTATAATTTCATTGAGAAAGCGCACAAATATATGTTTAGCTAAGAATTTTAGACCCGGTAGACTCTCCGTGGGTGTGTCTCTAAGAAGTACATATTTTTACATCTATTTTTAATTGTCTAGGCTTATCTGATTTTATTTTCCAGGAAACATAATACATAACATTTGTTTTGTATTTTTAAGCAATAATTGGGATTTGAAAAACTGTTTTGTTGCAAAGGCGATACAATTCGTTTGCAAAACTGTATAATAGCTATGCAAAATAGTATCACCCTTCCACTGCTAATAGCGAAGGTGTATATAATAACTTGTTAATTACGTATTAACACTATTGCTAAATAAAAACTATAACCTAAAATTCAAAGTAACTGTTTGAATCATCAGTCGGTACTTTGTATCCACCATCTGACAGTTCTTATTCCTAATATTCACTAAAAAATAAATGCGTAGATTGCATTGTAATTAATAGAAAATAGGAAAGCTAGAGCAAGAGTGACACATATTCAAAAACAAAAATTTAAATTTCAAAATAGACATTTCATGTCTCCTCTTCCCTTCCCAGGTTCTGCTAGGGTTAAACAAAATCAGTGATACAAATTCAAATACCCACAACTGGCGATTATGAAAATCGTTCTGCTTCGGCTTGAGAAAAAAAATATTGCTACTTTATCTTAGACGATGGACCATTCGCCCACCAAATTTGATTCAGATTCGACCACTACTTACTGAGAAATAAAATACCACATATAAGTCAAGTCGAGCCGAACTGAGCCTGTCTCTAGCCGAGCTCCCCCACCAAGCATAGCTGTCTTTATTCCTTATCGAATTTCATACAGATTCGATCCGTAGTTACCGAGAAATAAAGTACCACAAACACACGCTTACATACATAAACATTCACACACATTAATCTCGAATGAAACTCTAAGTTCCGTATGCTTACGTCGGGAGCTAAAAATGAAAAGTGAAACAAGATCTTTGGGTTTAATGTCCCACGATTAAGTCTTTTAGGCTAAAGGAGAGATGAGTAAAGAAAATGGATGATGATGGAAGAAATGATGGAATGAAAAAGTGGGAGGGAACGGGAGTATTCCGAAAAAACCAAAGAGCATGATGTTGTCCACCACAAACTTACTCGGGTAGAGATCCAACCAGAGTCTTCATGCACCAGAGGTAAGGACTCTACCACTGGGAAGCTAAAAATGAATTTATTATCTTTTCATTAACGAAGTCTTTGTACCGCAAATGCCGACTCGAGAAAAAGTGACATCAATGAAAATTTCAATTTTATAACTACAGTATAAGAAAATAAAACAATCTCGTTATTTTTAAACATGAAACTTCATGTTTTAATTCTTGTAAGACAAAGTTTTCTTTGCTTAGCTTACAACGATATTATTACAAAGTTTTACTTATGTGACTTCCCTCACTAGCCACCTTTGTGTACTTCTTAGTACGTTTTACACTTAAAAATGAAATGAGCCATTTTGCGTCTTCAAAACAGTTCATAGAGCAACATAAACTGATATAATTACGTTTAAACGCCATTTTCTTGCTTTTTCTCTGACATATTTTCTACGTAAAAAAAACCGTCGGACTTCTTTACTCCTTCAACACAATGGTATCATGTGCACAAGTACAATGGGACTATTTGTTATTAATTAGAAGTCTCACATTCATTCATACGCAATTTGTACACCACCACACACCGTATAAAACATTAATATGCAGTGTTTGCCCAGTGGATCGAAAACACTTGAAAGGGCAGTAGAACATGGAAAGGCAGGTTTCAAAGTAGCACAGAAGATGGCGTTGTATACTCAATTGTTTCGTGCCTCACGAAACATTTCGTGGCTGTACGGGTAAAATGATTTATATGCATGAATATGGCGTGGCTATGTTTGATTGCGGATGATGAGTGAACAGATTCCTCTCTCCTCCTCCTCCTCGTCTGCTGTTTCTATTTGTTTCCTTTACACCCTTTTGTTGTCCTCTCCCAAAATTCTCCTCAGTTTTACCTTTAAAAGTGAACAGAATATATCTTCGGCTAAATTACAGCATTTTCGTGTTCTTTTGTATCAGGCAAGCGGAACAGACAGTAAAGAATACGTAAATGGAGTTTGCAAAATAGGAGGCAGATTTATGATTGCATATGCTCTATTTGTATTATGCAAGGCGGACCAAACACCTAACCAATGTCATTTCTTATAGATTACGACAATATATTTTGTCGTTTATAGTTCAACTAGTAGAAGACTGTAATTCCGCCTGTTTCTTTCCATTAGAAGGGCGTTGCTCGTCCACTTCAATGGATTCACACCTGTTTGTGCACACTTCAATTAACCCCCCTTCCTTGTGACACAAGGATTTAAATCGCCGCTTGACCGCACAAACGGAAGGCTTTTTAAAAGTACTTTTAATCCTTAACTTTCGTTCCCAAGGCATCCTCTTTAAGATGAAAAGGTTCAAATCTGAATATGTTAAATAATCTACAAGTTATATCATTTCAAACTTTCTACTGTAAATGTCAGTACGTTGTACTGATGTCGGAAGCATGTGCAGAACGAGAACGATCACTGTCACATAGATAGATGGAAAAGGAGAGATCACTACCATGCAGGTAGGTCGGAAGCATGTGAAGAAGAAGAGATCACTACCACGTAGGTAGATTGGAAGCATGTGGAAATGGAGAGATCACTACCACGTAGGTAGGTCGGAAGCATATGGAGAAGGAGAGATCATTACCACGTAGGTAGATTGGAAGCATATGAAGAAGGAGAGGTCACTAGTACGTGAGTAGGCCGGAAGCACGTGAAGAAGGAGATGGAGATGGACGTACGTAAGTAGATTGGAAGCATGTGGAGATAGAGAATTCACTACCTCCTTGGTATGTTGGGAGCATGTGAAGAAGGAGAAGTCACTACTATGTGAGTAGGTCTGAAGCATGTGAAGAAGGAGAGGTCACTATCACATAGATATATTGGAAGCACGTGGAGATGAAAAGATCACTACCACGTTAATAGGTTGGAAGCATGTGGAGGTGGAGAGATCATTACCACGTAGGTAGGTCGGAAGCATGTGGAAATGGAGAGATCACTACCACGTAGGTAGATTGGAAGCATATGGAGAAGAAGAGATCACTACCACGTAGGTAGATTGGAAGCATGTGGAAATGGAGAGATCACTACCACGTAGGTAGGTCGGAAGCATATGGAGATGGTGAGATCATTACCACGTAGGTAGGTTGGAAGCATGTGAAGAAAGAGAGGTCACTATCACGTAGGTGGATTAGACTGATATGAAAAAGGAGATATCACTATCATAAAGTAGGTCGTAAGCATGCGAAGGGTGTATTCGCTACGTGGGTAGGTCGGAAGCATGCGAATAAGAAGAATTCACTACCACGTAAGTAGGTTGAAAACATGAAAAGAAACAGAGATCAGTACCATATGATGATCAGAAGCATGTGAAGAAGGACACGTCATTAATACGTGAGTAGGTCGGAAACATTTGAAGAAGGAGGGGCCACTAGCACGTAAGAAGCGTATTAGAAAAAATGACACAAATTATAACACATTATTGCAAGCAAGGGGATATTAGAAATAGACTATTGCTTTTTTCTTACAAGATGTACGTACTTCAGTACACAAATGTAGCAGAATTACATTCCAAGCTGGCCTATATCCTCAATTAGTCATGCACTGGAGCATGAAGTTTTATTTTATTTTTATTGGAAGAATACAGAATTTGTCGTTGTAACTGTTCGACTGGCGTTGCTTCCCAACCACTGGTGTTCATCAATTGCAATAATATTGTTCATACCCTTTCAACTGGAGATTCTTGCTGTATATTGGTTAGATTGACATGCTTTAGCACAATCGTATATTGTTAGTTGCCAACCAATCTGATATTTTTTGACATAATGGCGAGATCAAGATCCGACCAAAGTATTATTTTAAAGTGCTGATGATATACGTTGATAAACTCATGCACTTTCAGTGAACAATTTGAAGTATACACGTCCATGTTCACAGCTGCTTCTTCTCGCGTTTGCGCTTGGAAGCTGGAGATACCTTCTTTGGATATTCCTCCTCATATTAAGACCTTTGGTTCAAATTTAGATTTAAAGATACACTTTACACTCATAGGAGTAGTAGATCTGTCCTTACTGTAGAACTATTACCAAAACCAAAAGCACTTTTCGTTGTCGATAATAATAATATAGATTTGTTCTCGAGAAAATGGTGTAACGCCTACATTTTGGTATGCTTGCGAAACATCGTAAAGACACATTGTCGGAAAATTGTTTGCTCAGCACGCAGTACTGCATAGAGCATATAACTAGAGATACCAGGTAATATCTCCATTATCTTCACAGCATTGTCTAGCTACGATGACTCATCGTTCTGACCATTTGTAGATTTTGCTACTACTTGTGATACAAAACTTAGGTAGTAACTTCTGGAACTTATGATCGGTGTACTGTATTGTGCTCCATTTGACATCAGTTCGCATCAAGGACGTAATAGAGATCCCAATCACCACCAACTGTTATCATCTTGAGTTTGTAATATTTGTCTTCGTAAGAAAACAGGGTCCAGTATATCATATTCTGGCATGTATAACCAGAGTACATAACTTTCAGGGGCTATGTGATAACGATCATTCTACTTCCGGTTCGACGATGTTGCGAATCGTGCGAGTAAGCATATTTCCATCTTTCAATATATCCTTCTACTTGTCCAAGTTTCAATGCGATACTCGTCGAGGAGTTGGATAGCTTTCCTTGTAAGAGAAAGTGAAGATGAAATTTATAATAATGGTAGAATTAACAAGTGGGGGGAAACGGGAGACCCTTGAGAGAATTCAAGCGCCCAAAACTTGTTCACCACAAAGCCCAATTGGCAAGATCTCGGACCGAACCAGAATTCCCATCCACCAGAAGCAAGCATTCTTCTGTTGAGCTATTTGTCTCCTAAGTTTGAGTATTACTGAGTTTATGCAAGAAAGAGACTATGAAAGAGACGCCCTACTATTGCCGATCCATATTGGAGCTCCCTCGTGGATATGTAGATAGCGTACGGTGGGAGACTAGAGTTCAATTCATAGCGAGAGCACATGTTATTATTAGATGTTGTCTTTCATAACTTCGTTTAAGCATAAGGATGTTAGACAAAGTTAAATGATAGATAAATATAATTTCTATATACATATTTAAATGCTATGCTTATGTGCTTGTCTCCGAAGAAAAGTTTATATGTTTGTCTCCAATCCTTTCGACAATGAGATTTCGAAAACCACAACTGCTATAAACGTGCCGTTTTGCTGTTGGATTCCAAATTTTGTGTAGATTGTCCAGTTCTTATTGAATGTTTAAGAAACATGGCCATTATTTCTTTATTATATTTTTACTGGTATACTGGAAGTGTTGAATTTTTTTTAAAAAGAGTATCGTATCCTACGAGTTATGCATTCCAACACCACATATTTGCATACAGGGGTTGTGTATCTCTCAGGCGTTTGTTTCATGGCCAAATGATAGTGGAAAACGAATCTTTATAATTTTTATTAAAAATGAATCTTAGAATTACGATTTAGGTTTCTGGGCTTTCGGCATCTATGGCCATGCTAGCCCGTCACGTATGAGGGATGACGTCCCTCTACAATCACACTATCCGGGGAAAGGAAAGGAAGAAGGGATTGGGGGAGGAAGGAAGCAGCCTGGGATCTGTAAGTTAGGTACCACCACGACATTTGCCTGATGTGAATGAGGAAAACCCAAGAAAACCTCATTCAGAGTGGCTGGGCTGAAGAACTGTTTCACGCTTTTTCGACCGAGTCCCTACGAGGAATGGAACCCAGGACCGCTCGCACCGAAGGCGAGAGCGTTAGTGACTACGTTACGCGGGGCCACGAAAGATGAATCTTTATTGTTTGGAGTGTTTTGCCCAATGAACGCCATATATCACTGACATTAATTAATTAATTGTGTATGTAATGCATTTGCTTATTACATATTGCATGGAAGAAGAAAGAAAACCCTAATCATACATGAATTTAAAACTCCAACCGGAAGTAGGCTCAAATATTTCAAACGGTGCGAGATATTGAAGAAATAATCAAAAAAAATCTCCCCTTTATGGTATCTCTTGCCGATTTTCATCAAGACGTCTTTCACTTGTGTCTGTAAAGGGACGTGTGCACAGATGTTGTGAGGAGTGACAAGAAGATTCATGCTCATATGTGAATGATGCGCTGTGTAGTGAGCGCAGGTTCAACTAGTTTATAATAAAGATTTAGCAAAATCGTTGGTAGACTTTATTTATTTGTTTATATTCATATTCACGAAGAAATTAAATGTCGAGTAAAAGCAGGGAATTCGTGTTACTACTCGGTTCAAAATCTCTTGTCGTCGCGAATTCTGTCGAGGAATTCGAAGCTTAAAATATACAAAACGATAATCATGCCTGTTGTTTTGTATGGCTGCGAAACATGGTCACTTACTCTGAGGGAAGAACATAGACTGAAAGTATTTGAGAACAAGATCCTGAGACGAATATTCGGACCCAAGAGGAACGGGAATGGTTAATGGCGGAAACTTCATAACGAGGAACTACATAATTTATATGGTTTACCCAACATTGTTAGGGTTGTCAAGTCAAGGAGGATTAGGTGGGCCGGTCATGTAGCTAGAATGGAAGAAAGTAGAAACGCTTTCAAAGTCTTGACTGGAAGATCAATCGGAAAACGACCATTAGGAAGACCTAGGCGCAGATGAGAGGACAATATTAAGATGGATCTCGCAGAGATTGGAATACAAAGTAGAAACTGGATGCAGTTAGCTGATAATAGAAGTCAGTGGAGAGCTTTTGTGAACGCGGCATTGAGCTTCCGGGTTCCATAGGCCATAGATTTACATATATATATATATATATATATATATATATATATATATATATATATATATATATATATATATATATATATATATATATATATATATATATATATATATATGGAATCGGGAACTTCATCATTACTACAGTTTATATCTCATCTATGGATTTCATTTAAGGACTGGTTTCTGTTATATCCTCTTTCAAATGTATCAGAACAAAAGTAAAACAAACTGAAAAAGCACACGTTCACAAAAAGAAGTATATTAGCAACAAACAGTGAGCCTGAAGAATATATGTATAAAATAAACATAGAATTTTACCCAAGTCCATTTGTTTTCGTTTACATACGCCACTGGGCTAATAACACGACGTGCTGTTTACACTACCGCTCTTTTAGTGTTGTTTTTGTGTCTACAAACTCAAAGAGAAGCTCATTTTTGTTTCATTTTTTAAAGGATTATCCAGCAAAAAAAAATATAACGTGACAAAGGCTTATTAGTGTTATGTTTCCCTCATAATTAATGCTATGTTTAGAGCTTACAGATTGCCCAAAGATGAGCTACACGTGGGATGTTACTTTATTTCATAACTTAAAAATTGTGATGTATAATTTAAAATGCTCCACCTCACGAAAGACAAAGCAAAATGTCTGAGAAAGTTGAAGTTGTTTCAGTTCTGGTTTGGAAGATTTCTAAATCGATTAACAAACTAAGAAACTTCAAGTTTTTCAGAGGTCTCTCTCAGTACGTAGATCTAATAGTATTCTCCTGCCCTGAGCTCTCTTTTGTTTCACAATATTGCAAAAAAAAAAATAAAAAATAAAAAATAAAAATAAAATAAAATAAAAAAGTTTAAAGTTATTATATACAAACACTGGAAACACTGACAATATAACACACATCTTTCATAAACACTACAGTTATGTGGTGCTTTTGATACAGTAACAGTACATTTATACAAAATGTTGCTGACTCCTATAGCTTCTTATTTGCTGACTTTGCACTTCTGACTTTTGACTCCTATGACTTGCTTGCTAACTTTTAGTATTTCTGGCCTGCTGACTTGTAGCACTTCTGACTTTCTGGTTAATAGCACATTTAACTTAACACCCGGAACTTCTTACTTGCTTACTCTTAACACTTTTGAATTGCCAACTCTAGCGCTTCTGATTTAATGAGTGCTAGTTCTTTGTGGCTTAATCTGACCGTCAGTGTAGAAATATCTTCATTTAACTCAAAACGTTTGTTACATACTAACTTCTAGCACTTCCAACGTACTGATTCCTAGTACTTCCGACTCCTAGTAGCACTACTGGTTTCCTCACTCCTAGAGCTCTACTTGCTGACTTTTAGCACTTCTGATTAGCTGACTCAAACCTATTTGCGACCCAGTCTTACTCCAACAGACTCAGTGACGCACAATGATCCAGGTAAAAGAAAAGAGCACGAAACGTTGTTATTTAAAGTACCAAAGCTTGAGCACCCATTAAAAAATAAAAATCGGTGCCTGTCCGTATGAAGATGATTCCTAAAAGTATATTCTATATATAATCATATCATTATAATAATGTTAGGAAAGAAGACAAAGGAAGTGATAATTACTGTGTTTGAAATGATGCGTATATGTTAGGGTACAGAAGTTGTTTGTTATAGATACCTAATTTTTGATGTCCCTAAACTTTCCTGTCAATGCTTGAATTTTTTGGTGTATAGTTGTGAGTTACTGGTGTTTAAATCTACACAATGTTATTGAAGAAATTTTACAGGAAAGACAGAAAAGTATAGTGTTTAATTTATTTATACTACAGATTTACGAAAGATGAGTTACTATTCTCGTATTATTACCTGTAATGTAAACTGTCTATGCAAAACTTTTCGGTTTATAACAAATGCTGGAAGTGCCATCCACCAACATCCAGACATTACTGGGCTCGTAACTACACATTCTGAGCATAATTCTTCTGAAGAATTTTGATTTATCTCATTATAATGTCTTCTTTCAGTTGGTTTATCTTCTGAGGGTTATTAGCATTTACTTTACCTTTCAGAGTTCCCCATGAAAAAAAATCATAAGATGCACCATCCGGCGATCGCGGAAACCATAAGTTTTTATGAGAAATCTGTTTTCGGGAAACACTCACTGATATGTTCCATACTGAATGGATGTGTGAGCGGGGACATCATCTTGTTTAAAGACGCCATAATACTTTTCATTTTTTGTTAACTGTACATAGTACGACTCATGTATTTGAAGATATATCATGCTTTTGATGGACCGTTCGAAAAGAACAGGGTCGATAATGGGCATTCCCGACACACTGTAAATCAAACACCTGCCTTCTCTAAGGGAAGAGGTTCTTCATATACAATACGTGGGTTATTCTGCTACTAATATCCACAAGTCTGTGAGTTAAAAAAGAAAACATGCAGATGAAACCCAGTGTCACCTGTCATGAAGAAGATAAGGGGGTTGAAGTAACCATCAATGATCGAAGATAACATAACACCTAGTTTCAATAACTCGTTTAGCTTTGTCTAGTTCTTTCAATTCATGTACTACATCTTCCTGGAAGTAATACAATATTTCAGTGTAGACAACTATATTACCCTGATAAGCAATAAGGCTAATATTCATTTATTTATGAATACCAGAGTGGAGGTGAAGTGAGACGTCCAGTGTGTTATACGAGTATATGATATTGTTATTTGTGGTCCTTTGGCAAATATTCCTAACCAAAGCATCATTTCAAGTTTTATTTTGAAAGAAGAAGACAATATTCTCCACCGATGTAAGTAGTGCGATCTTATAGTATTAATTAAAATATATCAAACTCAGGGTTAGACTCCCTGCTTCCTTAATGAAGCTCCTGACTTCAACAGATGTACAGTAAACACGGGAAACACTGTACACGGTGGTTCTATTAAGTTTTCAAATTAAGTTCATATTTTATGTTTTCCAATCCCAAAGTTATTACAGAACTTCTGGTAAGAATATGTCGAGGCCTTAATACATTTCACACCAGAGCCGCAAACCTATTGAGATTGACAAACATTCCTATAAAGATTAAAGCTAGCAATTAGAATAAAAACGAAGATTGTAACTAATTACATATACGAGTGACGCTGAGAATTATTATATATTATTTATTTGCTCCTGTGACTATTCGCATATAGTGTGAATAAGTTGTTTCCGTGCACCAAAAATAAATAAATAAATAAAAATATAAACGCTCCTTAAGTCTGTGGCAGCTCATGATAGAAGTCATATTTTTTTCACCACAGTTTAACGAAAGAGGTTTTACTCAGCTTCAGAAAGCTGTATATAAAAATAGTTATGTTTTAATCTCTTAACGGGTAGTTCTGGCTGATGTGGAAAATCGAAATGTGGCATGATTATAGCTTTTCTGGACTGACCCACAGAAACATTGCGAAAAGTGAATATTTTTAATTTTTAAGGAGTCTAAAGATGGGATGAAGAAACTCCCCATGTTATTTAAATGGGCCTTTTTGGATCAACATATCCAATATATTTCAGGCAGTTTTTTCTTGTACTCCTTATATCTAGAGAACTACATATAGTGTAGCCAAACCCAAACTATCACTTAACTTAGTTTGATGTGCTTATTCCGTAAAAAAAAAAAATACGAAAACTAGATTTAGGGGTCGTTGAAAAATTTTGTGGCTCCTGATCCAAAAAACTAATTTTTGGCCAAGATCGCAATCTTTTGATGCATTTTTCGGATAGTTCCTTAAAGTCTTGTTTATACCTATAATGTCATGTTATAGGTGCTTGAAATTGGAATTAAAACTTGAAATTCTTTATGGTTGTACGGTTTTGTTAGCATTACCTAAGTAAATAGCAAAAAATAAAAATTCCCAAATTTAACGGGATTTATGAGCAATTGAAAAATCTTTCCTATGCTCTTTATATGGGACATCTTCTACACCCCAAAATATTCGTTCACTTCCGGCACGATTAGAATGATGAAAATTAGTATTATCGTAGCCTTCCTGAACTAACCCACAGAAAAATTACCGAAAGGAACTTTTTTAATATTTAAGAGGTCTAAAGGGAAAATGAAAAATCTTTATGTTATTTAAATGAGCGTTTTCTTCGAATTCAAAATCATGCTTTTAGGTAGTTGAAATAGAAAAATTCACGAAATTCACTCTTAAAGCAAAGCCTGATTCGTATATGATGCGAGGCTGTAGGCCGAGCAAACGTAGAGTCTGAGGGCGAGGCCCCCAGCTGGCCAAATTCAGGAAATATTAAAAGCAAATGCATGAAATTCACTTTTGAAGCAAAGGCTCATATATGTGATACGCAAAGCTGTAAGACGAGGAAACGCGGAGTCTGGGGTTAGTTTTTTAAATCTAGCCCAGCTAGCCAAAGGTTAGTCTTTTATATACTCGTATATGTTTTGGAATAACATATTTATATTTAGCGTCAAATTAAAAAATTTGCTGATGGTAAGTTTTCTGGACAAGCCTAACTCCTTCTAGAAATAGACTTACGTAAAATAAGTAGGAGAACATATTAAACGTTGCATAACTTATTATGAGCATTTATGTCAAGAGATAGAGAACATTTTGGATTTCCTCTCCATGCTCCTAGCCTTGGTACTTAAATGACCACCGTGGCTTTTCTTTATGTTTACTTCAAGATTTACAAAACAAAATCAGTCGCAATACTGCTTTCAAACATATGCACACGAGACACGCCACATTGACTTCTTTCTCAATGCGTAATATCCTGAAATGTTATGCAATCCTTTCGACAATGATCTTTACGAGGTTCGAGTATTTATCGCAGCAGATAAAGTGTATCAAAAACATCCCACAAGAGAGAGAGAATTATTTAAAAACTGCTAAAAAGAAGACTGTGATTAGATTATTTAAGAAAGAAGAGGCCACTTCAGCGACCTGTACAGAGAACTTCTGTAAACCAATTTGTTTCAGGTTGAACTATGTTGGAAGAAATGTAAGGAATTTGCGGGATTCCCCCATTCGTGTGAGTGTTTATACGTGTGTGTGTGTGTGCTATTAATATGTTGGCCGTTAACATTTCCTTTTATTTCTTGCTGTTCGTTGTTAAAATATCCGGGATGGGTATTGTTGAAAGGAAGGAAGCCCTTCAACAATGAAATGTCCGCGGAAAACACACCGCAGAAGGTAATTATGGTGCGGTAGTCACTTCGCCGAGGTTTCCTTTGTATTATGATAAAGTGGGAAGTTTTGTCGTCTGTCTAAATGTTCACCATGAAGTCTAAAGCCTTCATTCAACAAAAGAGGATTCGGGGAGGAACAAAACCGAGTTTCTCTTTCTCCTTCAACCCCTTCTTAGAGAAAAAGAATATACAAAGGACTAGAGAAACTATGTATTATCACCATGATTTCTCTCTTACTCTCATGTTCAGATTGTTTTTCCACCAAAAGTCTCAAAGACTAAAATTCTTAGTTTTATTATTCTTATTTTTATTATTATTAAAAAGAACTAGTTGAGGAAGGTATGAAATTGGGTATATATATGTAATTGCAGTCTGTAAAACAGTAGTCTGGGAGCATACCTAGGGGAGAGTTGGAGTGTGAGACATAAAAATAATCGAAAATTTCCGATATTATTGTCAAAAATATACTTTTTCGGGGTCCATGAGCTGATTGGTGACAGTTTCGATGCCCTTTAAGTTAAATTTCAGTCCCCCCAGAAAGGATAAAACCCCTTTGCATTCCTACGGGGAGTGGAAAGGAGGAGATATATATAAATGATTGAAAGTTACCGATATTAATGTTAAATTCATATTTTTTGATGTTCATGACCTGATTAGTGACAGTTTTGAAGCCACGTGAGTTCAATTTCAGACCCTTAGTAAGGGTAAGAACATCTAGGGGGAGAGGAGGGGGATTCATATAAGAATGATCGAAAACGACTGATATTAGTGTCGAATCCATTACTTTTCAGAGTTGAAGAGATGAGCAGTAACACTTCCGATGCCGTTTAGATCCAAATTCAGCCCCCAATAGTACTCCTGAGGCAAACAGGGATGGTGACCATATAAAATTAATTGAAAGTTACTGATATTCGTGTCAAATCCACAGTTCTCGGGGTCCATGAGGTGATTGGTGAGAGTTTCGATGGTCTTTAATTTCAAGTTCAGCCCCCAGTAAGGGTAAAAACCCTTTGCACAATTAGGGGAAGGGAGGGGAAGACATATAAAAATTATCAAAAACGACCGATATTAGCGGCTAATCCATAGTTTTCGGCGTCTCTAAGTTAATTGGTGGTAGATGCGATTATCTTTAAGTTCAAGTTCAGCCTCTAGTAGGGGTAGAATTCACTAAGACCTAGGGAGAGTGGAAGAGGATAACATATAAAATGATTTAAAAAAACGAATGATATTACTATACAGTCATTACCAAAAGTAGAATATCTTCTGTATTTTTATTAAAATGAATATTCTAAGGGAAGGGGAAGGTGGGCTCTAACTTGAGCTCTAACTTACAAGGCAGGGTACCCAGTTGTAACACGCCGATTGTGATAAGATTGCACAGACATAAAGAACATCGAAAAAGAAGCGACACGTACTTTTTTTATATCGGCCAACAAGCACATTGAAAGGGTCAAATAGGGGCATAAACATGGAGTCAAAATGAGATTATATGGAATATAGCGAAAACGAGAAGAGATGTCGGAAAAGTTTAAATATACGAAATACTACCCATAGTAGACGCAATTCAATGAGGTAGAACGCACTTATGAGGAGAGAGCAAAACATCCGAAAATGGACCAATCACGTGTACAACATTGTCACAATGTGTTACGGAAATGAGCCAAAAGTGTGATAAGGAGCAAGAAAAAAGAAGAAACGAAAACAGAAAATACGCGTTTTTGCTTTGGTGCATATGTTGCCCGTATGCGAAAGAGATACAGATTTATCTCAATGCCCGAAGATGGGATAATACGCAGGAACGATGCAAATGCCGTTCATATAGACAGCCAGTGAGACAGCACTTTGCGGTGGGTTGCATATATCGCGTAATGAGAACAACGATGAGATGGATGTTGGAAACGAAAATGTGTGTAGGCAGTAGTAACACAAAAACAAAATTGTTACTATTACTGTTATGTTGTACGCGTATTTTCGTAGTGATATAATGTTGATACTCATGTGTGGTACTGATATTAATGTTGCTGTTTATCTTACGTATGTGGACCACCTGCTATTACATTCTCCTGTGCTATGAATTTTTGTTCCCAATACCCGATATATGCAACCCACTGCGCAATACTGTCTCGCTGGCTGCGTATACAAACGGCGTTTGCATCCTTCCTGCGTGTTATCCCATCTTCGTGTATTGAGATAAATCTGCTTTTTTTTTTCATATGGGTGATGTATGCACCAAAGCAAAAACACGCATTTTCTGTTTTCGTTTCTTCTTTCTTCTTATCCTTATCACCCTTTTGGCTCGTTTCCGTAAAACATTTTGAGAATGTTGTACACGTGATTGGTCCATTTCCGGATGTTCTGCTATCTTCTCATGGGTGCGTTCTACCTCATTGAATTGCGTCGACTATGGGTAGTATTTCGTATATCCAATATATCTTCTCGTTTTCGTTATATTCCACATAATCTCATTTTGACCCCATTTTTATGCCCCTATTTGACTCTTTCAATGTGCTTGTTGGCCAATATATATATAAAAAAAAGTGCGTGTCGCTTCTTTTTCAATGTTCTTTATGTCTGTGCAATCTTATCACAATCGGTGTGTTACACCTGGGTACCATGCCTTGTTAGTATTGTTTTTGTTCTATAGCGGTCAACGTTGAAACCGAAAATCGTTAATTTTTGTCACTTCTGGTTTGATTGGTTACGGATGAGATGGAACCTATTCTTAGGTGTGTTAAATGGATTTTAAAAGAAAACTAGTTCTTATCTCTTACCGTTCTTTTCCATTTATGGTAATCAATATTGAAACCAAGAGTAGTATTCAGTTTCTATTACTACCGGGTTTAGTAAAGAGATGAGGATGAAGAATTTCTGTAGATTTTAAATCGATTCAAAACCACTAGTCTCTACTACATAGAAACCAGAAATAATTAATTTCTAGTCCTTTCCGTTTGAATAGATAATGTTTTGCTGCCCCGAGGCCGAAAAGTGTTTGCCGTCCCTCAACTCGACAAACACAATTTTAACACAATGGAAAATACAAAGTTAGTTATGCCTTGTTTCAACTTTAGAAAATAAAGTACATTTTAACGAATTTTCATTTAATCTCCTGTAAGAAACTTTTTTTAAAATTGTTACATAGAATGATCAGGTTTATTTTTACAATGCACATTAGAATACTTATTTTGATTGTTGAAATTTATTTTTCTACTGTTTAATTATTTTGATTGCAAAAAATAAAACCACTCTTTTCAGTTTTTTTTAAATTCAGACTAAAATCATAAAAGTAAATGAAACGGCATAAAAGGATATAAGGAAACAGAGATTCGATAATAAATTTATATGTATTTCTCTTTGCTTTCCTTTCCCTAACGAAAGTTTCTAATGTATTATCATACTGAATGTCTTAGAGGACGTTTACATTAACTTTAATGATGACTATTCAACTTTTTGCATTGTTTTTCTCGTATTGCTTATCAAATTTTCGTCCAACATGCCCGGTGTCTAGTGAGCCTAGTGGTAAATCCGGTCCTGATGAAACCTATTCTTGGGGGAGCTGAATCGATTTCAGAAAGCAACTTCTGAATATCTCTTACCGTTTTTGCTCTGGTACTTGAGACAGACGGACAGACATAAGATTTCCTATATTTAGCATAGTAACCTTTGGAAGCCTAACAATTGTATTATGATTCTGTATTTTAACAGTACCTTTGTCGTACTTTTCACCCTCCTCTTAAATACATTTTAAAGGAATAGTAATTCTTAAATTCTTCGGATGTTTTTTTCTTCTCTATTAAGTTTCCTTCTTTTTTTATTACTTCCATATCTGTCTGTCTCCCTTATCTTTATTTCCTCTTACTTTTCACCCATTTCTTTCTCCTTTCCTTCATTTCTGCTTTCTCTTCTATTGTTCTATCCCCTTTCGGCTTCTTTAGAATTTCATCTCATGCACTGCTTATGTTAAGATCTTCATTTCATAATCTTTTTCTAAGTGTTTCCCTCGAAAGCAGGTTCTAACTTTTCTTAACGTAGTTAGAGGAAACCATTAAACCAGGAAAAAGATAATAGGATAGCAAATTATTTTCCTTGTTGGTCAAGATGATATGTAGAAAAATGAAGATTATTGAGCTGGAGCGTCTTAATAAATTGAGATTTGAGATCACGGGTACCATGACTATAATAACTAAATCCACACACAATAAATTATTATTAAAGTTCCCTTAGAAGTACATAATGCCTATACACAGTCTGTTGTCATTTACTTTTGAAAGCACTTAGTAATTTGATGGTTGTTCATTCTACTGGTTATCCTTCGTTTTTCATTATCATTTGGCCATGAAACACACGCCAGAGAGATATACTAACCGTGTATACAAAGGTGTGGTGTTAGAATGTATAACTCGTATGATGAGGATATGATGCTTTACTTTTTAAAATTTCAATACTTCCAGTGTACCCTTAAAAATGTAATAAAGAAATAACGCCCACTTTTTAAAAATATTCAATTAGAACTGAAGAATCTACATCAAATTCGCAATCGATCAGTGAAATGGCATATTCCTAGAACTTGTGGTTTCGGATATATCATTGTCAAAAGAACTTGGCCACAAACATATAAATGTCCACAAACACACAAAACTTTTCTTGACTACAAACATATAAACGTCCACAAACACACAAAACTTTTCTTGACTACAAACATATAAACGTCCACAAACACACAAAACTTTTCTTGACTACAAACATATAAACGTCCACAAACACACAAAACTTTTCTTGGCTATAAACATATAAATCTAGCATTTTGATATATAGATAAACGTCATATAATTTTATTTAGCTTGAGACATGCATTACTTATGCTTAGAGTCGTAGAATAATCGTGTAACGTAAAATAATCAAATATAACTTTAGATACTTCAAAGCTTGTAAATTACCGTTCGTTATCCCAATAAATGTTCTAATGAAACAATTGATGAAGAAGAAATGATACCATCATATACTGATAATTCTCAAACGGTAACACCTGAAAGTTCTTTTTTATATTCTTTTTCTTCTATCTAGAAATTGTTTTATCCATCTTTCTATAATATAAATTGACATTGGCTTCTAGCTATTCCCACCCAACATCACCAATCTTCATATTGATTTCGGTTTTCTTTTTCGAAAGGAAAGGGGAAAAAATCTAAAAAAAAAAAAATATGTATATATAACGTCCTGTAGTAACTTGCTTCTTCGGTTTACAAGTTATATTTTTTTTCTTATTACATTTTTTTCTAATCTGCTCTTTTGTAGATTATACCTACACCACTTGGGAACATGAAAAAATGCCTTTGCGATAACTCGTTTTACCAAGTCTTCCTCATCTACAATCACCTCTTTCCTTCTCTCCATCTCTTTGGTAGGGTATCATATTTCTTTCCTTCCCTCATGTAAACTTTTCCATCTACCGAAAGCAGCAACTTCTTATAGGAAACCGATGACCTAGTAATAACATTATCGAACCTAGCAGAGAAGGGAAAAAAGGGAAGTATTCTCCTGTCCCTCCCTTCACTTACTAAGTTTTCAAGATCTTAAGGAAAAAGAAAGAATCCAATGTATCCAACCAGTTGGAGAATTAGCTGTTTATGTATTGAAGAAAAGATTAGCTTGTGCCCCGCTGTTAGTACATAATAAGATAATGTTCTATTAGGAAAGAATGTGCGTACTTGATTTGACATCACATAATTAATTATTGGACTCTTAAGATTTCGACACCAAACATCTACATATATTGTCTATTATCATGCTACCATTTTGAACTCGCTTCTTACTTTTTAATACAGTAATATAACACGGGAAGTTTTTTTTAAAAAGTCATTAATCACGTCTAATCAAGTAATGCTATAAATTGTTTTTGTATAAATATTAACTTCAACGTTGTCTTTCCGATCCTAAAATGCTACGTATTTATAACTATTAAATAAAACAGGGAGCTGCGTCGTCGCCATTATTATTTAACCATGTCCTGGAGTACGATATAAGGAAAATCAAAGACAGTGGCCAGGACTTAGAGCTGAATGGTATTCATCAGGTTATGGCATATGCTGATGATGTAAATTTAATAGATGATGATAGGAAAACAATAGAAAAAAATTCGGAGGTCTTATTAAACGCTTGCAGGGACATGGGTTTATAAGTAAACGCAGAGAAAACTAAATACATGGAAATTCGTCGGGATCGTAATACGGCAAATTGTCGATGCGTTAAAATATCAAATAATACTTTTGATAAAGTGGATACCTTCAAATATCCAGAATCAATATTAGCAGACAAAAACCATATTCACGAAGAAATTAAATGTCGGCTACAAGCAAGGAATTCTTGTTATTATTCAATTCAAAATCTTCTGTCGTCACTAATTCTGTCGAGTAATTTGAAGCTTAAAATATATAAAACGATAATTATGTCTGTTGTTCTGTATGGCTGCGAAACATGGTCGCTTACTCTGAGGGAAGAAAATAGACTGAAAGTATTTGAGAACAAGATCCTGAGACGAATATTCGGACCCAAGGGAAACGGAAATGGGGAATAACAGAAACTTCATAACGAGGAACTATATAATTTATACGGTTTGCACAACATTGTTAGGGTCATCAAGTCTAGGTGGCTCAGGTGGGCAGGTCATGTAGCCAGAATGGAAGAAAGTAGTGACGGTTTCAAAATCTTAATTGGAAGGCCAATCGGAAAACGACCATTGGGAAAACATAGGGAGGAAAATATTTAAATGGATCTCGCAAAAATAGGAATACATAGTAGAAACTGGATGCAGTTAGCTAAGGATAGAAGTCATTGGAGAGCATTTGTGAACGCGGCATTGAACCTCCGGGTACCATAGGCCATAGTTAGTTAGTGAATAAATAAAACAGAATAAAAGTGAAACACGCTATTAAATTGAGAATTTAAAAAATAAAAATAATAAGCAATATTATGGGGAAAGCTAATACAACTTTGTAACTACCATTTTCATTTCACGTCGATGTAAGACATGGACTAGCTGCTGACCATGTCTTCCAGACTATTTGAGCTCCAACGAAAAATCAAACTCCATTCTCCCGGTGCGAAGTCGAATGTACAGTACAGTCAGTGACAAAAAATTCTTTCCGTTTCCTAAAAGTTACTTTTGGAATAACCACTGTGTTTCAAGGCTGGAACGTAAAGAAAGTTACGTTCTTTTTAATTTGTTGAAAACTGTATTCAAATTGTCCTTTCCATTCCTAAGTTATTTATGAAACTAATTTTATTAAATTGAAAGAACCTTTGTCGCTGACTGTACTAAACATATGAACCACGAGGGAGCGCGAGGCATTATATTTCGACAAAATTTGCTTAGTAATTTTTATTTGAAGAAGATGAGCAGTTGCAGGAAAGTGGTTTCGAAACACTAGCCATGCACAAGTGTTTTATATACTATGTGTTTGTATAATGAGTAACCATCTGAGATGATATTTTGGTACGTCTACATTGGTAAATTAGAAATTTAGAGGTTATAGTATTAAGTACACATAAAAGCATATTTGGATTAGACTTATTATTCTTGTGGATGCAGCTTTTGGGAGAGATATATTAAAACGTAATTAGAAGTAGTTTG
Source organism: Thermobia domestica (assembly GCF_964235325.1). Classification (NCBI taxonomy): domain Eukaryota; kingdom Metazoa; phylum Arthropoda; class Insecta; order Zygentoma; family Lepismatidae; genus Thermobia; species Thermobia domestica. The sequence goes on from NC_137461.1 coordinate 103,780,301, forward strand.
ATCAAGATTCTATGTCGTAGATACGATTGTAGTTACGCAACACTAGAAGTTGCAATTTCTTGAATGTATAATAATTGTTTGTATGAAGTGTAACTTTTTCTTACACCACCAAGGCTGTATAAAACGTGAGATCCCAACCCAACTTGATATCCCACGGTGAATCATGATGAATAAGGCTAGATCACTTAGCTATGAGGGAGCTCTTCCGTAGCTACATTAGACTTTTATCTACTTTTGACCCTGGAATCTTAAGCATGTTCATGACTCAAGATGAAAGGGCGCGATGTCCCTCAAAGATAATTGAACCAAATTTGATGAAAGAGTAGGTAATGGAAATAGAAAGGAACTTGTGGAAGCATTCGTTTCGTAGGCGTTTGGAGCAATAGTCTTTCCTCGCTGTTGCGACCAATGCACAAGAAGTTAAATAGACTAAAAAGAGAAAAGATGAGCTGAACAGAAAATTTCGCCAATGTCCGCCCTCAGTCCCCCAAGACGAATAACGGGATACTAAATCTATCAACTGTGCTGCTCTTGGCGTTACCAGTTGGGTATGCAACACTAGTTAGCTTAATAAAATTATATTTAGAAAATAAAGAAAAAATACAGAAATCATGGGCGTCGCCAGAAGTTTTAAAGGGAAGGGGTCGAAATGAAGTTGCCGTATTTCTTCACACTATAAGATGTGGCCACTACGAAAGTATTAAATGTTTGAACCCACCAATATTAACTGATTTCATTTGTACGGGTGTTTGATATCTATGACATGACTCCCACCAAAATTTAAGTACTGTATTATGTGTTTGAGAGGCGAATTTAAATATATATTTCGCTATAGTAAAATAACCATTTGAATATATAGAAGACTGTTCATTAACACAACTATGTTAACGCAAAGTATAAACGAAATATTTGGATTTAGCCTACTCACCACTAGAAAGCAACAAAATGTATTGGACAGAAACAGTCCCGTAACAATTGCGTTCAAGACTCCAAATATCACACTCATGTTTCACAAACACTGCACTGTTTAATAATGTGAACACAAAATGAAAATGAGCGTTTCAGTTCTCTTGCCTAGCATACATGAGACAGAAAGGCTTCAAAGTCTACACACATGTCATGTTCGTAAAGTTAGCTTCCAAATTGATCTCAATAAGATTAGAAAATACCGTTTTTAACCTTAATATGCTGTACAAGGTTTATAAACTGTTTTGTTAACATAATGAAACAGTTGTTAGCAGAAACATTAAAGAACATAACAGGTACACATAGTAGCAGGAACTGTATTAAAATATAAATGTGATAAAAAAAAACATACGTTCAGTCTGAAACAGATGAGACTGTTTTGCTTAAATTATAGCAGTTCATCTTTACAGAGATAAGGTCGGTAATGGCAAGAGCAGTTGATGATCCTGGTATTCGCCTGGTGGAACTGAAGGCAGATTTTCATGGGCACATTTTCTGTTCAGCTTATCTTTTCTGTTTTCAGTATACTCTATTCAACTTCTGCATTGGTCGCAACAACGACCAAAGGCTCCGTCCCATCAATATCTGATTGACAGGCCATACTTCTTCATAACTGTAGGGTCCATTATTTCTGATTCCGAACGCCTGCGAAACGAATGCTTCCATGTTCTTTTCCATTCTTATTTACCTACTCCTACACCAAACTTGGTGCAATTATCTCTGTGCGATATCGCGCCCTTCTCTCGTCAGAGCAGTGTATCTTGCATACGACACATATTTACTCAATCTAACGTAAGCAAGCTTATGTCGTTAGAGTACTCGAAAAATTCTTGTGTATTTGGTATATTTTTTTGTCGTTTCAGTATAAATTTTGTAATGTTTGTTCGATTTTTAACGAAATTTGACTTGCGTTTTTACGCGGAGGGTTTCTAAATGGAATTGAGTGTGAAATAGGTTAAGAATTAAGAAAAAAGGACATAAATTCAACTACAGTTTCGGAGAGCACGTACATACTGTATATAATTTAGTAATAAAATATGTTTCTAAGACTACCTTTGTAACAGTTATTAGATTACTATTATTATTTTATGAAATGGTAGTTGCTTTTTGAGGATTTCCAAGTTTCTCTTATTACTTAAAGTTGAATAGCCAAAGGATAAGGAACGATTAAATCCCAATTATATATTTTTAAAAATGGATTCCAAACAGTTTTCGTTAAAACCAAGAAGGCAGTTTCTGTAACATAAATGCCTTTAATGTCACTCGAAAACATGGTGATGCAAAAAAAAAAAAAAAAAACTATGTCCAAAACCCTTTATCAAAATATCAATTTTTTCCGTTAGAGTTTTCTCTAAGTGCGCACTTATTTACTCATCGTTTCATTGTTAAATCAGTGATGAGTGTCACAACACCAATCTACATTTGATCACATCACATGAGCACAGTGGCGACCGGCACGCATTTCAAGGTCACACACAAAATTTACTACTATAAGAAACTTTCGTACCAAAATTAACTTCACAGCAAAAATCATTTCCGTTTCTTAATTGCCGCACTATGTAAATCACACTATTTCTCTCGTTTCATCAAAACACCTGGAGAAGTGCTTTCAGGAATTTTGTTACCAAAAGAAAATATTTTAGTTATAGGGCTAGTTAATGTAATACAATTCTATTGTATTAATTGAATGAACTACTGATAGATTTTGTAGTCTTTGCACACTTTCTTTCCCTTGAGCGTAGACGAAATTTTGCCATAAGGATAGACGTAGCGGGATATTGAAAGAAAGAAAGTTATATCCTGCGACGGTCGCCATGTCAGCCGAGAATACTTTGGCGAAACTCTTGTCCATTGTCCATCCAGTGATAACATTGTTTCTCAACACTCTAGAGAATCAAACCCAAAGATTGTCTCGTCCTGTTTTGTCCATATGGAAACATATAAGTGAAACAAGAAACTATACAAAAACTGAAAAAAAACAAAGTAACTTTGTTCCATTTTCTATAAGGAAAGTTTTTAGTATTGTTGATCTCCCAGTGTTGTTGTTGTTTTTGCTTTAGAATCCATCCGTATGTATTACTACTATTACTATTACTAGTGCTTCTACTACTATCTTGTGAGGTTTGGTCCTGATAACAAGATATTTTGGGTTCCACGAGCAAATGGGTCTCTGAGGAGCTGACTTTAGTTGAGAACGAGTGAACAGGGTGAGAAAAAAGGTGTTGAGGAGAAAATACGAGGTTCTTGGAGTGGGTGTTCAAAAAAAAAGACTGTAGGCTGTTAGGGTTGAACATAAACTTTTTTCTTTCGTACATACGTATATACATGCACCCCCCATTGGGTTTCACAAACCCATTTATTGATTTTTTCCCTTTTATCCTTGTGTGCTCATCTCAGGAGGGAAGAAGGAGGTGCAACTTTAGCTTAACACACTACCCCTCTCTCCTAGTTTTTCTTCCACATCCTTGATCCATCTTTTCCTCACTTGCTCTCTCCTTATATTTCTCCTATGGATTCCTATAAGAGATATCACAAGACCTTCCGCTTGTGCAGAAAGAAAGCGTCAACCAACATTCAATCAATCGGAAGAGAAACTGAGGGGAAAAGAGAGGAGCTGAAAGGCTGCAAAGGACTTCTGGGACTTGTCTTCCTTTTCATCTTTTTCGTGGAGTGAGGAAGAAAAATGGAAATATGCTTTCAAGAAAAGATATCCTGTGACGTCATCCAAAATTTGTTCATGTAACAATTTGTTTTTCTTCTTTTCTCGACGTATGGTGGATTTAACGCGGTAGAATAAAAAATATCGGAATGTTCCTTTCGTAATAATCTTTTTTAACGATATACTTTATACTTCTTATAGAATAAGACTTGTTTGTGTTAGAGAAAGGCAACACTTTCTCAGCATCCTTTGATTTAAATATCAAACCACCTAATACATACCAATGTACAGTGGTTCGAAATGTATTGTGTGAGTTAGAAGGTGAAGTTACTCATTGTCAACATGCCAGCGAAATAGTTGTCAAATAAAGTATTTGACATTCGAGTTCATGGGAGTTCATGGCTTGTTAACTACGTAAGAATACCTGGTTAGACTATGGGTGTCAATATACCTCTCCGGTACCTTCATTCTCCAAAATAGCAATGTAGTAAATTTCATATTTACTATTTCTTGAACAGAATATGCTAATGTGATTTTAAAAATATCAAATTTCTTTTATCATAGCGCTTACAAATCTGCAGTTTAAGTGTGGTCCCGAGTGTTCCCCAGTAGTTCTGTGAAAATATGAAAAAAGAATAATCTATTTTGAAGTGTTTGTCAGGAAGTTTAGTTTCAGATGTTGTGGTTTCGTGAAACATAACTATCCTTTTCGTGTTTGTGTGCTGTGATCGGCCACCTAAAATGATAATTCTTATTTATTTTCAGAACTGTCTATTAATCATCATGAAGCTGAAGCGCATACATCTCTGTGAAAAAGTTAACGAAGTGAGAAGATTTTGTCAGAGATACTAAACAAGATGTCCAGACCTGGATTTTGACGCAACTTTAGTTTGTTTATTCACCCATGCCACTGACATCCAAAGAAGTATTATTAAAAACATCTGAAGAACTGTTTCAAGAATCTGCAGCTAAATGTACCAAAGACTGGGTAAAAGTGGCAGAAAATACGACATCTTTATGAAGATGGGTGCAAAATGACTCGATGTAGAATCGGAGTTTAACGAAGACAATAAAACTGAAGTGGGGTAAAGTCGAGCAAGTACATGGTAACTGATATTTTCTGCCAACATGAGTCACCGAGATTCAGGACAGAAATATGCAAGCGAAAGCACTTCATAAGATCACAAAAACAACTCCGACTAGGGTTGTTGAAGAAGCAGCAACATTCTACGCAAGGAGATGACATGGGATGCAGTAACAAGATTAAAGACATTCTATCTACTTTAAGCGACATTGACAGTAAAGATGATTATTCAAATGCAGACATCACTGAGTAAACCCATTCTTATTTTTCATTTGGATATGACTGTAATGAAGAGTTACGAGTACAAATACTACGTAAGAATATACAGCAAATTGTCAGTGTCTACGATTTTCTACTATTGACTTTCTCCCATAGATTAAGCTCATCAAATTGAAAGACGTGTTCTTTAGTTCTCAATATATAAACAGACAACTTTCACAGATTTTATACCCTATGAGCATTTTGTACACTTTGGTTGTTAATTATGAATTTTCGCTACGTTTTCGCCTATTTCGAACCACGGTGCAATGCACACAATCTCAGATTTAAATCTTACTGACAACACAGTGCTTCAGATATACTTCCAAGTATTGGATTTGTATCCTACTTTAATAGTAGATTCGGTCTGCATCACTTCAATTTTCTGCCCTTTCCTCTGATCTACTTGTTACTGATATACTTTAATTGAAATGTATGAGGGATTAGGTTGACGAACGTGACGCAAAGTCCACCAGGTGTTGGAGATTCTATGAAGAGTATAGACGTTTTTAACTGTCCTAGAAGGCGTGACTGGAACACGAGAACATGTACGAACTTGATTCAGCAATGATACTACACAGTATTGTAATTACCAGTGCATATAAATGTTTTCAGTGTACAATAAGTTTGATGCTTACCCGGCACATAAGGTGGCCACAGAATATGATAATTGTCCCAGACCACAGCGGCCTCCGACAGGGGTCAGGATTACTTCGTAGCTCATAGCAGACTCGAGAGTAGGATTTAGAAGAAGGAATCTCCTTCACTCATGGCAGACTCAGGAGATGGGTTTTAATGGTATTAGAAGGAATCTCCGCAGACCATTTCAGCCTCGGAAGAAGGTTTTAGGTAGGTGAGCGATCAGCACTGAACTGATAGTTTCCTCGTCTCATCGTCTTCTTTTATAGGAATCTTCGCGGAGGGAAGACCCATGAAGGGGAAGTCGGTCTTCTCCGTAATTTTTCCGAATCCTCTTCGTTTCTTTCTGTAGGTGTTGTTTCCTTCCGTCGTCTGATAATGTTTGTTTATGATAGTAAGACACATGTTCATAGTACGTATCCTTATGATATGCAAAAAATAGACTATCAATTAAGAGACTGTATATGTTGCTTTTCGTGTTTTCTGGAAGGTGTTGTGACATATCGCTAACAAATACTCCTAGGAGTTACACATATACGACTTGTAATTGAAACGTAACAATCCAATATATATAATACTATTCAGTTACTTTTGATAGTAATGAAACCATTATTTAAAGCTTTAAAATATTCAGATTAACTGAAGAGAAGGCAGGGCAGTGCAAATTAAGATAATAGGGAGGAAGATTGTTGAGGTAGACCAATCACATAGCTGTGGTTCAAAGGTTTGATTTTTCCCCTCTTCAAAATTTCCCATTTTGTTTTCTCCCTCTATCCCTCACTTGTCTCCTGTGCACACGTAGTCTTACTTCTAAAGTTAGACACAAAAGGGTGAAAATTTCTGCCCACTAATTGCTGCTTGTTTGATTTATTTGATATGGTTGTTTCTTGATAATATGCAGTCTTTCTGTTTTACTTCATTCACGCCTGTTTTTTCCTTTTGAAAATACTTTTACCCCATTTAAGTTGTGGGCACACCTGCTTTTCTTTCCTTTTCTATATCATGACCAAATCAAGTCGGTTCTTGTATTCTTCTTTTCATGTACTTTTTTTAAAAAAATAATGCTCTTGCTTACTATGTACTCTTCATTCTTTTTCACCGCCAACTTCAACTAATTCAATTTATTCTTATTGTTTACCTGGAAATCCACACAGAATTAGATTCGAACCAAAACAATTAATGAATCTTTCCTTGAGTGCTATTTACGTTAGTTGTTTTAAATGAGCATAGCCAACTTCAACATGCACTCAACCTGTATTAGAGTGTCTGTTTGTCTGTTTCACGATAACTACTGTAAAAATTATCCAGTTTTAATGAAACTCTGTACGTACCTTCTTCCATGCTTCCAACTTAACCCTTTTGTTTGGCTTTGAAAAAGGAAGTAAGGAGAGAAATCCATTTTTGTTCCAATTTACTCATATATCTACATACAAAACAATTCTACAGTATAAACTGTGTAAAAATTATTCGCTTTTTGTTGAACATTCGTACATTTTTTTCCTGTAGTCATCCGATAATTTCGATTCGTTGAGGTTGAAATCACTTAAGGATAAATGGGAGGTAAGTTTCCGAACATTCGAAGTTCCTTTATTTAAATAATGTGATGACAATTAAATGTCCTTGATTACTTTCAAGAAGATTATTCGATGTTGATTTACTATGTCGTATACTTTCTTTGAAGCTTTCCAATCACCCTCATTATTTGAGATTAAAATCTATCAATGGAATGATGATATTGTCCCTCCCCATTTAAACATCTTTCAGTGTAGTTATTCTGCTTCCTCTCTGTCTTTTCCCACTTATGTGGGGTCAAAGTTCCTAGTGAGTCTTCTCCATAAATTCCTGACCCAAAATTCTTTCTTTGCTAGACCATTTTCCCGCTAAACTCATTTTTAACAATGTCTATCCACTCCATCTTACTATCCATCTACCTTTCTTTCCATTCACTTCCACTACAAACACTCTTCTGACCACGTAGTCGTTTGTTCTTCTTGTTATATAGCCGTGTCACTGCAGTCTTCTTTCTTGGAATTTTCTTAGGTATCTCTATGATCTTGGTTGTTTCACTTGCTATCTCATTCCTCAATGTGTCTCCTCTTGTTATACCACACATCAAACATACAATTTTCATTTCACTAACATTCAATCTTTTATCATGTGCCTTCTTTATTCGCAATAATTCTGCTTCTTTATTGGCAATGTTTCTGCAATATCTTACATCACGATAATTTTTGTGAAACTTGCATTTTGAGTTTGAAGCAATGTGGCGTTTATTTGCTTTAAGGCTTTCCTTTAATAATCTTCACTCAATAGAGGTAATATTAGTAAAGAATAAGGAATGCGTTATTCCCCACGATAAACTAATGAAATTGGCATGCTTGACGATAAATTCTCACGTATAGGTTTCGAGAAATCGACAAAATGTATTTTTATTAAACTAAAAACAAAAAGTCATTCCTGCCCATCAATAACAATCTCAAATTTTCACAATCTCCTAACGTGAAACTGATATTAAAAATATAGTACGAATTAAGTTGTTTATTATGACATCAACAAATACACTGTACACACTGTAGTTACTGAGATGTAATATCCTGAAATCTTGGAGTAGAAGTGAGAGGGAACGCGGGTCAACGCGTCTTTCTCCCACTTCCAAAATTATCTATGGTGCCTCCCACTTCCTAAAATTTACAATGGGCAAAGATAGGCACAAGGAACTGCATGACGTCATGCGTTACCCTGCCTTTTCAGGTGCACATTACCTCTGTCTGAAATTATAATTACCTCTTACACTTTAATTTTTAATAGTAAGGCATAAAATGAAATTAAACCTTTATAAGTTTTACGTCCCACGTTTATGCTGGCTAGGCTAAACGAAACGGTGATGGTAAGAAATGAAAGAAATATAGGAATGAAGAATGTGAGAGGAAATGGAAGAACCCCGAGAAAACCCACGCACACGGTGTTTGTTCACCACAAAGTTCACTTGGTGTGATCTAGGGTCGAACCATGGACCCCATGCACCAGAGATGAACTCTGTACCACGGAGCCACCGCGAACCCAGTAAGGCTTGAGTTTCAGCTTGCAATGAACAGTAAGCTTCCACAGATGCAGAAATAACATTAGTTCGTTATATATAAAATTTAATTTTTTACCATAAATTCTGTCGTATAAAATTAGAAGACTCATCTCGTGTATTTTAGTCTGGTGTTTTTTAGAGATAATGGTGTGTTATGTAAGGAATACGTAATGGACTTCTGTAGTGCATATCTTCTTATGAAGTTGATTATCTCGTTAGAACTACGTTCTCTTTCATCAAATAACGTCATTTTCTTACTGTTTCTTTTTTTTTTTTCAATCTTGCAAAAATAGTCAAGGCCTCGTACACACACTACTATTCTGCAGTATATACTTCCTCAAAGTCATGCACAAAAAAAAAAAAAACTCCATTTTTCTCTCTCTTCCTTCCTGGTTTAAAAGGCAAACGAACAACTGACAAATTTAACAAGAACTCTGTGTACTGTGCGTAGGCTATGGGAGTGTGTGTACTTTTTTCTCTCTCCTGTTCTTCTCTCACAACTTATTTGTTAGCGCATTAAAATTCTGCGGTTCTTTCTCACCGCTGCTTCTAGTGGTTGGTTTGTCAGGCTTGATGACAAGAGAATTAAGTCGGTTCTGTCACGCAAAAATGGTGGGTCCCAGCGCATCGCCTCAACCAACGCTGGTCTAAATAAACTAAGAGCTTTTTTTTTTTCTTTATTGTCTGTTTGCCTTTATGGGTACGTACAACAACATAAAAATTAAAACAATATTTTCTTTCACTGGCAGCTTGGCTGTTTTTTCTCTCTCTCTGTCTTTAGACTTCGTTAACTTAAATTGAAAATTACTCTCATTAAATTATACAAAGTATCGTAGGTGCATATTTCTCACCAGAGTCAGTATATGTAGGAACGTAACAACTTTCTTTTGGTCAAATGTTTTAGTTTTCGTGTGCACTCAGCCTGTCATTAGATCTTGAAAACTGTTTTTAACTTTTCCATGATTTTTTTTATGGTTATCACACTTGTTTGTTTGTTTGTGTTAAATTTTCCACGTTTTTTCTTTCTTTGTTTTTTACTTATTTTATCTGCTTGTTTTCCTATAATTTTGGAAAACTTACTTATTTCACTAGCAAATTCAATAGTTATTCATTTTTGATCCAGTCAGTATATATTAACAATTTAACGTCATGTGAATATATTTTATGCATACTTGGCCTATTACTGAGGGTTAAGTATAATACATATGTCGCACCCTTACTACAAAAGTGCCACAACTCAAAAAAGTTAGTTTTGCGTAAATCGCATTTGAAAGTGTTGGTAATACATTCACTTTAATGTTATTCGCTAATGAAATTAACGCTCTCGTGCAGCTTCTAGAAAAGCTAGGGCCATGATTCTTATATTCCCGAATAGACGGCAGGCTCACTAAACCAAATATATACACAACTTAAAATTGAGCATTTTTAAGTTGTGGCACTTTTGTAGCAAGGGTGCGTTGTGTTATGCACACTTCAGGGATTATTATTTCCGGTGGGGACATTCGGTCGAAAGGTGTAACAGCTTTTTCAAATCAGCCATTCTGAGCGAGGTCTTTTCCTGGGTTTTCTTCATTCACACCGGACAAATGCCGGAATGGTGCCTCACATAATAGTCCCAGGTTGTTTCCTTCCTTCCCCATTCCTTTCTTCCTTCTCTTTGCCAGTGATCTCCGAGAGAAGTCATCCCTCATACATGACGGGATAACATTGCCACAGATGCCGAGAGCCTAGAAATCTAAATCCTAATCCTATTCCTAATTATTCTGGTATTATTCAATAGACCACTGAACACTACTATCCCCACAATAAAACGCCTGATTATGATAGAGCTTGGCACTTAAAGTATTAAACAATTTAAGATTAAATTTTAAGAGAATCGATGTCTTAAAGTCAAGCATGCCAACCAATATTATATTATTGTTTCCAACGCCAGGGATATATTATTACTAATCTAAAAGTTTTGTTTTGTAGTAGAACCGTGGGCAACTCATAATTCAAAGTTACAGACACTTACGCTACTTTAATTAAGCTTTATAGAGTTAGAAAATGATTAATTCAAAGAATGAGGTTTAGTCTAAATACTTCACAGTAACAGGCTTATCCATGTATTCTCAAGATGTTTGTGAGTGAACGGTTTCACACAGCACAAAAAACGTTCCTTGCACAGGTAGGGGACATCAGCACTGCGATATCGAAGTTCCTAGATGACCTTTTCTCATAGTCTCTGGACATCCTATGGATATCGTGTGAAAAGCAATATGTCCACGTATACCGCAGAAATGGGACTTCTTGTGAGATAGTTCTGGCCTGCTAGTGGAATAATCACAAGACGAATTTCGGACACAGTCAGGTAGTTGGTAAGTACTTCAATTCATACGCCCGTACCCAAACTCCCTCTATAAAAATTGTTGCGTGAGTACCTTAGGATTCTGAAACGTATTTTTGGTTACGGCACATATTAGTTCCTAAGTGAAGTCTTGACTCGACTACGGTAGGTCCCATAGTTTTGGAGGTATGGACCTTTAAAGTTCATTTTTTCATGTTTTTGGTAGCCTATAACCCCAAAAGGAAGCATTTGTGCACCCTGGTTGGTCTATATATTTCACACATTTTTTCAATTGTTTTGGGCACAATCGCTATGAAGATCTCCAAGACGGGGTTCATCAGTCTCAAATCTTCCTGTCCCTAATTTGACAACTCAGACCTTAGCAGTGGCGTAACACGGGGCGTATAATCCCGATGTTTGTAGACTGTATTTGCAGACTTCCCATAAAGAGAAAAACTTGATGACTGATCTAATTGAACTCTACCTACTGACCTGTTATCTTCTCTCTTCAACTGCAACAAAAGTAAGTCCATCAGGCCCATTGCTTTGATTTTGGGTCTCTAACATGTGAAAGGATGAAGCTTTTAAACAAAATAAAATTTATTGAAATAGAACAATGAGCAGGAGGCAAAGGCAAAGACTTCCCAGCGCATCCTCGTACGTGGCATGTTCCTGATACGGACACAGGCAGAGGTACAGTATACTGACAATAAAGCGTTTTATATGGCGTCAAAACAACGTAGACATGACTATAGTGAGATCATCCATTCCTTTGCGTAGAAGAAAATTCATCACATAGCTATGTAATTTTAAGTGTAAAAATTAAAATGTGTAAAAAATATAGTTGGTTCTTGTTTACTTCATTTCTAAGTACACCTACCAGTTTTCTAAAATAAAGTAAATAAATAAACCAAATAATTAATTAAAAATAAAAGTAAAGAATCTTTTCAGCTTTATCGAAAAGGAAGGTCGGACTCTGATAACAGTTTAGAGGTGCTGGTGCCCTAAGTCCGTGCCTATTTGCTATAAGTAATTATTCAAATAGATGCGATTGAAGTATGTATAATAAGTAATACTCCTATTATAAGTAAGAGTCTATGCATGACCAGTTTTTAATAACTAGATTTACTTTACGTCCAAGTGGTTATCGAAGTTACTGACGAACTACTGCACATTCATAATTACAAATATTACAACATAAAATGCGTTAAATTAAATAACCTGAAAACGTAAGATAACTATTAAGTAAGAACTGTGATTTTATTAAGAACAAAGCTGATAAAGAAAAAAAAATAGTACTGCATTACAATGGTGTGCAGAAGTTTTGCTGAAAACAAATACAAATTGGTTTGTATTATTAATATTTATTAATTTATACAATTTACCGAACATTCTTAGAGTCATCAAATCTAGGAGGCTCAGGTGGGCAGGTCATGTAGCCAATGTAGCCAGAATGGAAGAAAGTAGGAACGCTTTCAAAGTTTTAACTGGAACTCCAATCGAAAAACGCTTATTAGGAAGACCTAGGCGCAGATGGGAGGACAATATCAAGATGGGCCTCCCAGAAGTAGGAATACAAAGTAGAAACTGAGTCGAGTTACCTAAGGATAGAAGTAGATGGTGAGCTTTTGTGAACGCGGCATCGAACCGACGGGTTCCATAGGCCATAGAGTTAGTTATTATTATTATTATTATTATTATTATTATTATTATTAGTAGTAGTAGTAGTAGTAGTAGTAGTAGTAGTAGTAGTAGTAGTAATGATAGTAATAATAGTAATAGTAATAGTGGTGGCCGTTGTAGTAATAGTAGGAGTAGTGGAGGTAGCAATGATAGTAGAAGTAGTAGTAATAGTAGTATTGAAGATTCAATACTGTATCTGGTATTGCAAAAAGGTCAGACCAACGAGAAACAAGAGGAGAGCGTAAAGTATGGAGAGATCATGAAGGGAATACCAGATAAACATAGTTGGGAACCATTATTCTACATGCATCTATTCCACCTACATTTGGCAAAGCACAATGAGAAACTTGCTGAAACATTCCGATCACTGGAGTGACATCAGAGACAGTGACCCCATAACGTTATGCTGGACACACAGATGGTTAGCGTTAGAGCATCTGCCTGAGTTTCATTAGGATAGTTAGACATTCAAACACACAAACGCACACAAACATACAATTTTAAGTGATTTCTAGTTTCCAACATTGGAGAAATAAAAAAAAAATGCCGCAAATCTAAATTTCACTGATGTAATTCTCGCCGAACATGATCAGTGATTTCACACTCCTACCATCTAATAAATTTAATTTCAACCCACCAGAAGTACCAACGGTTAAAGAAGAGAGAGAGTACGGAATAAAGCTTTTGTTGTCCCGTCCTTATCATTTTTTAAAACTTTGGTTAAAAAAGAAAAACGAGGGCGTTTTTTAAATACCATTTAATTATAACACGCGAATATTCCATTTATGCGATGTGAAGTGCCTCCATCTAACAGCTGTCAACTTGTAGTAATTAGCGAGGTAAAAAGGCAAACCATCCATGCTTTTGACCTTTGAAAGTTGAATTTAGAAAATGAAAAAAAAATAATAAAACACGCGAAAAATTTGGTGAAAGATTCAACGTGGAGAATCATCGCTCATAATGGACGAACTAATTAGTCTGGATATAGCATTAGTCTTTGGACTGTTACAGGGAGGAGAAAAATTATACTCTCTCTGAGAGAAAAAACGCATTAGGCCGTTAATTGTGACGAGAGATGAACATTTAAAACTCATATTTCCCAATTACTCTGAACACGAGATGAGAACGTAAGTGTGTTGATTCAACAGGTTCTACTTTACATTTTAGAGTATATTTCCTATCTCTGCTTTCATATACATGTATAGAATGATAACAAGAACACTTTTGGCATTATGGTAGTGAGTTACACAACATAGTATTCATTCGTTGGGAAATTCAACCAATTAATCATATAGACAGCTCTGGCAATGTTTCGATTCAACATACAGTATGCAAATGGTACAGAGATAAAAATTGAGAAAATCCGTTTTTTTTTCCGCAGTCATTGCAGATCTTTTGTCTTATGCGTGAAACTGGTTGTCAGAAACTATTAATTCTACTGCTAGAGTTATAATTATCATCAGTAGTACTAAATATTAGTAATAGTAGTGTTTGATTCATTGGAGTTTAACATTTCTTTTATCATTGGAGATATGTAACATCCAGGCCTACAGCTTAACGTGAGACTCGAAACATATAAGCTCCGAATGGAAATTATGAGCATAGCTTTCCATCGCGGAAAGCGGGTAAGCCAACCATACTATCTACGAAGGAGTTCCAAGATAGAAGTATATCGGCTGCCTAGAATGATTTCATGCCTAAGATACAGAAATAATTAATACTTGAAGCAAAGGCAACACTGCATTGATATCTTCAGTCACTTATCAAGGAAACGCCTGGAGTTGGAAACACGTCAAATGTCTGGATTGGTCAGGCATAGATCGCAAACATCTGGCTATTGCAAGCAGTATATTAGAGCAAAGACCGTATTACATGAGAAAGAGTAGAACAGCAGCGTAGAGTGAACTGAACGAAGAATGATGGTGTAAATTAGACTTCCTCTTTGGTTTCCGAAGAGGGCAAATTGTTGGCGCTCAGTTAAGTGGTGTAGCGCGGCAAAAGTAGAAAGTGTGTTGTATGTGCGGCGAGGGAAATGTCCCAGATGAGGACGGTCTACAAAACTCATGGTGGAGGAATAGTGGTCGGAAAAAAGCCCTAAGCCGTCGAGAGTTAAAGCGCATTGTTACTCAGAACCATCGTGCGACTACAATCCTAGTGACGAAGATCTCAAGCAGCACCTCTCATAATCTGCTTCGTCGACAATCTCAAGCCGCCGCAAGTTACATGACATGGAAATGCAGAGTGTAATTGCATGGGTGAAACTGCAATAATAGAACAACACTCTGGCACGTTACCATTATTGTCATGAATATCCAACTTGAGCCGCTGACGACTTCAACCGTGTGATATGGCCGGATGAATCATAAGTAGTTCACCTTATTGCAAACCAAGAGCCGTATTTAAGTGTGGCCTAAACTAAAGAAGCGTATAACCCGCAATTATCTCCGTGCAACCGTGGAACATGTTGGCGATTCTGTGGTACTGTGGCCCGCAATATTCAGTACATCATATGATAACACTTACCGGTCTTTCATTTCTCATGATTATGTCGCTATTTTAGGGGACCTTGTGTCTCCTATATGGTTTAAATGTTGTTTCCGACAAATGACTATATTCCAGCATATTTTAGTAAAAAATAAGTTATTATTATTATTATTATTATTATTGTGAGTAGTAGCAATCCTATTCATAAAAGAAGTATATATATATATATATATATATATATATATATATATATATATATATATATATATATATATATATATATATATATATATAAGTGTCATTAATATGCAACTTTCAAAGCATTTAAGAGTTACAGGTTGCATAAACATCTAGACGAAAACGTTTATATATTCTTCGCTAACCCTTATTATAAACATAAAACGTCTTCGTCTGTCAGTCACATGGATTCCTAATAGTTCATATTCTATTATTTGTAGTTGTCGCTACCCTCCTATCTGACGTCAAGAGATGTCAGGAGATGAAGAATTCCAAGAGCAGCTAGTAATAGTAATAGTTGATTATTTGAAGTTTAACACCACTTTTCATCACCAGGAGTCTGCTGTTTAAACATAGATCCGAACCGCTACTTGTATCCTAGGTATCTTAGATAAGTACCGCCAGCCGGTACACACACAGATATAGATCACGAATTAGTCAGTTATCCAGGAAAGTGAACTAATATTAGAAATAATAAACTCTGCTAAGGACAGTAAATATCATGTGATTCCATATCCTCTATTATAGGCAAGCAACATTTCTGTTGTACTGTTCACGTTGCATAGAAGTTAGGAATGTTATAAATTTTAAACGAGTTGGATAGATACTGTTAGCCATCGTTATCCATTAACGGATTGACCCTACTAACGCACTCGGTCGAGATAATCACTCTAGCTGCCTGCTACGCATAAAAATCGTTTTCGTTAAAGAGTTATTATGTGGAGTAACGGATGAACGAACTAGCATTACAACCTTATAAGGCCTACTTAGCATGATCGTAATAATAATAGTTGCAATAATAGCATCTCTTACTTTAGTAATATTCACTTTCCTGTCTATTTTAGAAATAAAGACAAAGAGAGCTTCAGGATTTTTCTAAAACAATACACTAGGTCAAATATAATACGGGGTGGCGCACGAAAAACCGGCCCGGTACGCCGAGAGCACATACAAAAATACATAAAAGGCGCAAAGGTTTGGTTAGTGAAATGTAATTACTTTACTTACTTACTTATGTTATATACTAAAATGATCTTGTGATCTTGTCTTGTCTTTCACAATAGATACTGAAAATGACCGCCGTGTGTTTCAAATGTAACGATGTTTGTATAGAACTATAGAGGCGGAGAAGAGAGAGAGAAAGATTCGTTAAAAAAAATAAAAGCTTTAGAAACCTTATAATTACAGTGCAGCACCTCAGTGCCAGGATATGAAACTACGCTGCCTGTTGGTGGCTGGTTTGGACACGGGTGTCCATAGCTACTTCAAGTTCCATGGGGATTACTTCTAATGCTAGCTGGAAAACATCGTGAAGTTAAATACAGGATTACGTGAATACATGGTTTGGTGGGACACAATAGTAAGTTGGGCTAGCATCTTCAATAGAAAGCCTGAAGTGAAGTGCAACTTTATATACCAAGCAATGAATACTTATTATTGTGCATTATTTATTATTATTATTATTATTATTATTATTATTATTATTATTATTATTATTATTATTATTATTATTATTATTATTATTATTATTATTTGCAAAGGTCTCGTCGTTATATAAAAAAAGGTTTTGTGAATTGGACTATTGTTCCGTATTGTTAAAAATATCCTTCTGAGTGAATTGGTGATCGGATGGCCAATTTTGCAAATACGTATGGTCGTTAGATTGACCCTCCGTCATATATCGAAAAGGATTCTCTCTCTGGTTCTCTCAAAGGTATTAAGCTTTTGTGAAGAAGTTTACTGCTATAATATATTATATGGAAATCATTAATTCAAAATTGAAGCACCTGTACTTGATGGTTGTTAAAGGAATGAGCAGTTTTATATTTTTGGTAAGTTACCCATTTATATATGCATTGAATATTGTATTTGATAAACAAATCGACTAAAATAGCAAGTTGTTAAGTAATAAATATCAAGAATTAAAATTTGCTATATTGTTAGAGTCTGTAATATTTATATCATATTTTCAAGTTTTGACGGAATCACATACAGCCTTTTCTTTCTAATAGAATAAAACTCAGTAAATTTATTTTATTTAGTAACCAGAAATATGACGAGTTATATCTATTTGAATCTCTTCCTAGTTTGATTAGCTTTACAAAATCAGAATTGCATTACTTTAATGACTTTCAGTCCATTAACCTTTTTAGTGTAGTGAGTTTTGTAGGACCATTTTACTTGTCCAGAATTCTCTTCCACACAAGAATCCCTCTACTTTTATTCATTAGGACGGGGTACGTTGCACAATGTATTCTTGTGCACACACTAACATGTTAGTATGCACTTTGCGCAACTCTGCCGCATCAATTGCCAAAATCTCATTACGAATATTGTCCTTCAAACTTTCTAATGTTTTTGGATTGTTTGCGTACACTTTTCCCTTTAGATTACCCCGCAGAAAAAAGTCACAAGTCGTTAGGTCCGGCGAACGCAGTGGTCACAATTCTTTGTTGACAGTCCTTTCTTCTGTGAATCTTTCAAGAAGTCGTGGTAGTGAGTCGGTTTGGGTACAAAACCTCGCGGCCAGAACCTCGCGGCGACAACCTCGCGGACCAAAACCTCGCCTGGCCAAAACCTCGCCGCCCAAAACCTCGCGGGACAAAATCTCGCCGGGCCAAAACCCCGCCTGGCCAAAACCTCGCCGCCCAAAACCTCGCGGGCCAAAATCTCGCGGGGCCAAAACCTCGCCTGGCCAAAACCTCGCCACCCAAAATCTCGCCGGGCCAAAACCTCGCGCCCCAAAATATCGCCATACCCAAAATCTCGCCTGACCAAAATGTAAATGTTCCAACAGATGATAAGGATGACGGTATAAAAGACGCTGTTTCAGAAGAAGTATCACGGGTATTTGACCAAGTCCCGCAATACCATATGAAAATTCTATTTCTGTATTAGAGGATTACAATGTGAAGGTAGGGCGACAGGGTGTTTTTAAACTGGTTATAGGGAAAGAAAGTCTGCATAAGGAAAGTAATGACAACTAACGAGGTTAGTTTCGTGAACTTTGGAACATCCAAAAACTTAAAATTTTAACAAAAATCTAATAATATTTATGAAAATATGAAACAATATATGAGTTTTTACGACGTCCCTTGATTATGTCCTATAGGTTAAAGGAGACGTAGATGACAAGGATGAAGGAAATGATTGAATAAAGAAAGTGGGAGGAAACGGGAATAACCCGAGAAAGCCCGATGTTTTGTATATTATTATTATTATTATTATTATTATTATTATTATTATTATTATTATTATTATTATTATTATTATTATTATTATTTGTAATGTGGAATTGAATATTAGGAAACACATTGGGTTAATTTTAAAGAAAAGTTTCATTCGCGGCGAGGTTTTGGCCCGGCGAGATTTTGTCCCGCGAGGTTTTGGGCGGCGAGGTTTTGGCCACGCGAGGTTTTGGACGGCGAGGTTTTGGCCACGCGAGGTTTTGGCCTGGCGAGATTTTGTCCCGCGAGGTTTTGGGCGGCGAGGTTTTGGCCACGCGAGGTTTTGGCCCAGCGAGATTTTGTCCCGCGAGGTTTTGGCCGGCGAGATTCTGGGCGGCGATGTTTCGGCCGCGAGATTTTGTCCGTATCCCTAGTGAGTCGCGTGAAGTGTGACAGGTCGCCCCATCCTGTTGAAGGAAGGCATAAGAACTTTTATGAGGCGTCAACTGCGCGTAAAATTCTTCAAATATGTGCATATACACATCACTGTTTACTGTTGTTTATAAAAATATGGGACGCACAATCCGACTTGCTGACACAGCACATAAGATTCCTTTTTTCTGATCGTTAAGAGGTTCTTCATGAATCTTATGGGGATTGGTTGTTGACCAGTATCTGCTGTTTTGAGTGTTTAAATATCCTGTCAGGTGGACCCAGACTTCATCACTCATAAAATTCAGCATTGGGTCCAACATTCCATTATGAACCATTTCAAGTAACCACGTGCAGTAATTCACACGTTTTTGTTTATCTTCCCCTTCAGTGAACACACGTCACTTTGTACGGCTTCATCCGTAGATGTTTTAAGACAAGTTAACAAGACCTACGCAAAATGTTCACTTGTTGCCATAACTTCCGTGTCGACTTCTTTGGAATCTGCATCATTCGTGCTTAAGTATCCGCGATTACAGCAGGTGTACGAACAGACGGAGCTTTTGGTTCCGCACTGCACCTGAAAAGTACGGCACTTCTTCACAACATCCTGTATACTGTTCTTTGCCGGTACGGAAGCGCCAGTAAACTTCCATGCAAAAATGTTCTGTTTTTCCTTAAATGAACCGGTAAACACGTACGCCTCCACAATTGCGATTCTTTATTGAAGAGAATACATCTCGCTGAGATTTACTTCATACGTCTTAACAGTCTTCATGTCTTTCGTTCTGAAAACTGACAACACACTACACAAAGTTGTCGCAACAATAGACGATAATGCTCAGTCTTCCTGTCTGTAGCGGGCCGGTTTTTCGTGCGCCACCCGGTACAATTATAATAATAGGAGCTGCTTTGTGAGTAGGTGGTTAGCGTATGCGCCTTTGGCACGAAAGACTTGAATTCGATTCCCGGCGGGAGTCCATGTGGTTCGGATTCCACGTTAAGCTGTAGGTTCACGCCTCATATAGCCTTGCTGCTGAAAGGGACGCTAAAATGAGTATCAAATCAGAGCCACCTTATTTGACAAATAGATACATGCCTTATCTTGTACTGAAAGGGACATTAAACTCAAAACTAACCATGCAATAATAATAATAACAATAGATTCATCCTTACTTAAAAGTTTTTTCCTAAGATATAGAAAGCTCATCGAACGTATACATACATGGAAATCTATTCATCCATCCACCTGACCTTTGTAGTATCTCAGAAAGTCAGTTCCCTTCGTAGAATGGGTGTCAAAGTCAGTTTCTAACACAGAACGAGTGAGTGCGCGAGCGACCCTCATTTACCAACTAAAATGTCAAGTCACGCTTTATTAGTGCCTGTCGGAGGTTTTCGTGCATGAGTAAACTAATGACTTTAGATTCCTCCTTTTTTCGTCTTCTTCTCTTCCTTATTTGCTTCTCAGGGTCTCTCTCTCTTTCTAACAGCCCAACCGTTTCTCCGTATTCTCCACCCAAGGTTTTTGAAGGCAGAACTCGAAGAGCGTGAATTGTGTTAAAAGGCAGAACAAGGAACGCAAATACAGTTTTGAACACTACGAGACAGACAGCTCAGACTGGCCCCCTTCCTCTTCCCATTCTAGACCCCCCTCCTCCACTACTTTTACTCTTGAATCAAAACGCTCTGACGTAATGACAGACCAAAACCCAATAGTCTACGCGTCGACTCGCCAAGTTAAAATTATCGAATTAAATTGGGTTGGCAGGAGACAGGAGAAGGGGGAGGGGAGTTAAGTTGAAGTGAACTAGTGAAGTCCGTTTGTTGACGTTTTAATGGCAAATCAATCCCAAATACTCACAGAGGCGTGTATTGACTTGTCAAACAAACCACAACCACCGCTCCACGAATGATGAAAAGGATAGGATTTCCAGGGAATTTATATACTTAAATCAAATTATTTATTTAAATTCCTCTCCTTCCGAGTTTACATTAACGCCAACACTTACTTCTCTATGCTTTATGATAAAGAGAAAGCTCAAACGTACACTATATATTGAGTTTAATTTGAGATTTGAATAATGAAGAGGTCCCAGCTTAGCGGTGATGAAATATACATTTCCTTTACAAGATTTTCTCTACCTACGTACACCCGCTATATTAATAGCAATTTGAACTCCATTTGAACTACTAGAAGTTAATGGTAACTAAGTGTTTTCTTGTTAATGATGGTATATCATCATCGTTAATCAGCATAGTAAATATTCTGCAATCAATGACGGGTGTCCCACCACCAATTGGTATCCTATCATGGACGATGGTTTCCCACTAATCTCCTCCACTCTTTAATTTCGTTCAATAATTTTAGATATCATCTTCCCCCTCTTTCACCACACTTGTTTGTTAGGTAATATAGGATGGTTTTTAAAGTGCTCTTGCCAATTTTATTTCCCCGTTTAAATAAAAAAAAGAAAACATCTCAGGCTATTTTCTCTTGTGTATACTTCTACACTGGAATTTTCCCTATACCGACATTTGTCATGGGTATGTTTCTATACCCATAAATTGCACTTTAACTTGTTGTTTATTAAGAAACAAACCGTGGAAAGGATAATAAATTACCGCGATAACTGCAAGAAAATCGAGGAATCACTTTTATCACCTTCGAGCTTTATACTAAGGAGGTCAACGTCATAATCAGTTTGGTACTTGCTCCACTTTACCACTTATTATGTTTGTAAAACATCTTATTAAGGACTGTTCTAGATAAAAAGTACCGCTAACCACTAGAAAACTGCAATGACTTTTCATTAATAACTCAAAGCTTTTCACAAAGTGACACAAGGAGGGCACGTGCCTCACTGGTAGAGTGCTTACCTCTGGTGAGTCGGGTATCTGATTTGATCCCGGCCAAGTAAGTTGGCATACAAAATCATATTCGTGGCGTTTTCTGGAGGTACTCCCGTTCCTTTCTCATTCTCATTCCACCAATTCTTCCACCAGCGTTCATTTGTCTTAATCTTTCGTCTTCATTAGCCTAATGGGCATAATCATGTTAAACTGAATTATTTCATTTCATTTACATTTACAAAGCGACACCATTGCAGTGAAGAATCGTTTTGTGTATGAAACTGAGCAATTATATTACGAATTGATGCGAAAATTAATTCCGCACAAATTGTGCACTCAGACGGGACTTTCAACGCGAAGTATTGCCAAATTAGTGAATGTGCCGTACTCGATTATGCAGATATTTGAAGACAAAAACACATTTGCCACTTTATAATGTAGCCGAAATGTTAGGTACGCATTTTCAATACAGGATACCGTGGCTCGATTCACGACGGGAGCTCATGTGGTTCGGATCCCAGTTTAACCTGTAACTCCATGTCTCATATAGCCTCAGTGTTGAAAGAAATGCTAAATTCCAACCAATCGCCAAAGAAGTTTTATACAAGTAAGCTTATGAATGAAACCGTATTATATTTTGTTACAGTATATATTTTATTATCCAGACTAGAATTTCCTTCTTGACACTGTAACAGAAGTTCAGGGACAATTGTGTGAATGTAGGTTTAGTACAACATGTTTATTCCTCTTCGTCTGCAAATGGAAATTCTAATATTTCTGATAATATCTATTTCAGAAGCCAGCAATGTACCATAACGTGCCATTTTGGGTTCCTTCTACGATATCATATAAACATCCATTATCTTACTCATTGCCATTTGTCAACAGAAAACAACTTGACTTCGACGGCAATGTAAGAAAGATAAATTCGCCTCAAATGCTTGTTCTGAAACCATAATTACCTTCAGAAGAACAGTCTTTGTTTCCTTCTCTATGGTCAGAATATTCTAATCTTTTCAGACTGTTATCGCCCCTCGAACTCAGTTCTCATCCTTTATTCTTCAGGGAACATCATTATGGCTCAAAAACAAGATGGTACAGTGATGAAATAGACGAGAACCCAGGAAGAGCAACAAAAATCCAACAAGAGGCGGAAAGAGCGGATAACTTGTTTGAACTTGTTTAGTATGCCTTCAGAGACGTTGGATTTATGGACTATTTTCTTCTCTCTTGGCTGTTGTTTGTCCACTCGTCAATACTGGTGGGTGATCGTCATCCGCCGCTGGAAATAGCGCCGCAGAAAATGAAGGCTCTGCCATAAAATCTTTGCTCCAAAGAATAAACAAGCTAAAGTTTGCTGTTTCAACGACTTCTTCTTTGACAATGAAGGCGTTTGTTGTATCTTCCCTGTTGTCTACGAGAGCATTTTACCATCGTTTCACAGACGAAGCGCAGAGAACTCAGAACAGTCCTTTTCTTTTTCGCAGTTCTTTTGTAATTGTTCTTGGTATTTCTTCGTCTCTGGGTGTTGTTATTTCTCTTTTCCTCTGATTTTTATTGAGAACAACTTCTTAGTATTGTTGTTGAAGTATTTCCAAGTTATCTGTTTCCAGTCTCTTTTTTTGCGTATATTGCTTACTTTTTGTTTGCTGTTGTTATGTCACCGTTTGAAAAATAACATACAAATACTGTGTAATGTGGGAAATTACGAGGTTCTTTCCGGTGAATAGGGAATCAAATATATTTAATGACTATCACAGATGACTTTGAAGATGAGAACGACGACAATACACAGCAAGGTTAACGAGCAGTGACGACGCTAGAGAGAGAAAAGTGGGCGAGTTCCTTTTCACTGTCATAGTATGCTCCCCGACTGCCCTCCCAGACGTGTATTATAAAGTAGGTGGCGTAATAGAAAACCAATATTTTCGGGATACAAAAAACAGCTGCTATCCCAAAATGTCTGTCCTCCGCTTGCCCTTTCAAGAAATTAAATCTGGCGTCGTCACTGTTAATTAGAAATAAATAAATTGAAAGTTAAAGTTTAACGTTCCACGGTAATGTACCGAAGCTAGGGGAGGCGATGATGATGATAAATGAAAAGGTAGAATTCAGAAAATGGGTGTAAACAAGAGAAATTCGACACTGTTTGTCCACCTCAAAGCCCAGTTGCCCATAAGCTGGAATCGAAACCAGAGATCTCAAGTACCAGAGTTGAGCGTTCTACTACTGAGCTTTCGCGGCCACGCTGTTAATGGGATATAATCCAAAATTACAATTAACGCTACTACGCGCGCATCTTTCCCCTCCCTTCTGTTTATGCTCGCCAAATTGAATCTGTATTTATGTGGTTTCTTTGGCGGGGCTACTTTTTCCGCCTCCGCCACAACACTATTTATCTTCCTCGCAGCGAAGGGGGCCTTGGACTCGTAAACATTCGTCTTAAAAGTCAAGTTTTATACATGCTAGATGCGTATCAAGACGTTGAGCCCCACATGGACTATACCGAATACTCCCAACCAAGGAATCCGCTTTTCTGCAGATTTGGCAACTTATGTCCTACATATGTCACCAACCTTGTTCAAGCATGGACATATTCTGGTGAGCTTGCTTCCCCTACTACATATACTCACCAAACCTTATACCAGCAATTGTGGAGAGCGTCACTTGTAGATGTGAGAGTTCGGGTACAGGATATGTTCCCCAATAAACAATGGCGCCATATTTGGCAAAATCTAAGAACCAATGTCCTCCCTTTGCACACACAAGCGGTATGGACGACCATAGTTCATCAACTGCCTGTCACACAAGAAAGACTTCTGCGCATTGGACGTACCACAACCCTCACCTGCAAATATTGTGGCCACTCCGACACACTACCCCATCGCTACATGTCATGTTCAGGTGCCGATATTATTTGGAACCTCCTCCTTCGTATGTTGAGCTTGATCTGCCGTACACCTGTTCCTTTATTTACCGTAGATCTCCTATTCTTTCCTGCATTTCAGTATTACCCAAAAACCAAACATAATACGGTCCTCTGGTTAGTTGGTACAACATTGTCATATGTTTATCATTCCATGCCGTGGAATGATGAATGCTTATATTTCGACTTTTTACAACGGGAACGCCGCAGATATTTTTCAGTCGATCTAGAACGACAGTCTTTCAGTGGTTTTTTGCAAGCAGCTCTGTCCCACCTGTCGGGAAAGGCCGGGAGGCTATGAATTGTGCTTGTGAACTTTTTCCTTGTGATGCATAACCAATATCATTGTACAGCGGAGTAGGTTCGCTCAGAACCACATCTTGAACTATCTTACCAGTGGTCGGTTCTAGATTACACCTATATTGTCTCCATGTAAGTTTTGCTATGTAATATTAGTGACAGAGTACAATAAATATTAAGCGAGTTAGCACAATGTTCTAGTAGTAATAATTGTTTCTGGCATGGGTTCAAACCCGGCCCAAGGAAAATTTTAAATTTTGTTACAATCTTCATAACACTTTTTTCATTAAAATAAGATGAAAATAATACTCAAAAAAGTTATTTACTTACGTTACGCATGCAGTTTTGCTTTATGAATTTACGAATCTATAATAGTAGTAGTAGTAGGAACGAGTTAGAAGCCCCGCAGGGCTAGTTTTGTTCCATCATACAAATTTAACCTCAGCTGGTTCTTCAATTTCAAAAAAAAGTGACTATTTTCTTCTATTACTATAACACACAATACATGCACCAGAAGGTTTGGACAATCTCAAACTGCAACCAATCAGAAACGTTTATTTAGCTCCTATGGCTAGGGTCAAGTGTGAAAAAATATATGCGTATGGGATATGAAATAACTATCGTTGAATTCCGAGCCACCCATTAAGATGTTAACAGACTGACTCCCGTTAATGAATAAACTCGGCCCAGATACTCAATCTAGTTACCTACTGTAAAAAAATAAATGAAAACTTCGCTGATGTTCAAGAGTTATCGCGTGAAATAACATTATAATCTTATAAGATCTACTAGTGATATCCGAATAACTCCATTGACTGTTATTCATTGAACAGATTCGTTATTAAGAGAGAAAACAATTTAAAAAATGCTGTACCTAAAAACATTTCTTTGTAGAATTATTGTATTATACCCTTACACTTAAAGAATGAGATATTCAAGCAATTTAAAATAAAATATATATATGTATATTACTATCTCAGTCTGTAGAAGGTAGGTATCAAATAACGTTAATTTCTTTAATCTTTTTACATTTCCCAGAAAAGGAACCAAAATGATATATGACAAACTCGTTAGTAAAATGCTTTTGTGTATTACAAGCGTGGTTAAGTAAAAGAACAAAAATGACTTCCCCAGAAAATTTATCTTTCCCGTTTTAAGCTCATTTCTGGAATTATTGTTTTCGCTTGTTCTTTGGTCATTATTGCTTCCTTTTGCTCTTCCCCGTTTACTTATGACTCCCGAAGGAAATGAAAAAGAACATTTGTTCCAACAACCCAAACCAACAAATGCAGGAAGTTTAAAATGATTATTCTTAAAACAACTGACGCAAGATGTATCACATAACAAATTTTCTTTTAAAGCTGGTTTATATTCTTTATGAGAAAAACATTTATTATGTTAATTTGTTAGTATTTTTGCTTTTTTTATTTGAACGAGATTGTAATGATATATGCAGTGGAACAACCGAAATAATATCATCTTGAGCATAAGTTATTCTGTAAGGAAATATTAAGTTGTACTATTACGAAGTATTTCAAAGGAGATTAAATATCGCTTACAATGAGCATTTGCAGTTTTGTTATGTTTTTAATAAATTTCTGCCAGAGGAAATTACCTTTCTGGATGTCTTCAATTAGTGCTTTTTTCTTGAAATAATAAGGACGTATATACTGTAATATAATAACCTTGAAATAACTTATGTCGGAGAATCTTGCTCCTCCCATCCTTAAGCAAAACCTAAAATGGCATTACATGAAGCGAAGTTATACATTTTATCAAATAAATGCTGGAAATCTTTCAACAAAGCAAAAAATATTGGTTTCAAAACCCACATTTGTTTCGCCACTTTGAAAATAAGACCTTATGCTATATATATTTATGCCAACTAATAATCCAATCGTCGAAACCGTTCTTATACGAACTTTCCGGTATAGCCTTCAGCTACATCTGCTAATTTTGTTTTATGGCTTCAAAGGACTCTAAACGTCTTCCACGAAGTGGTGATTAACGTTTGGCCACACCAAACAATAATAACGTCAAATCAAATATGGCAAATACGTGCTTAATCGATGACATTCGTTGCCTTTTTTCCTTTTTTAAGTTACAATTGGAGAACAAGGATTATCTTGGGACAAACTGCAAGATTTCTTCTTTCACAAGTCTGGTCTTTCCCAGCGACTACTCTCTTTTAAACGTCTGATAGCGCCAAAATCATAATATTGTTTGTTGACTATTTGCCTCTTTGGAAGGCATTCTTAATGAAAGTCAAAGAAGACACTGAGCATGACTTTGCTTTCCGATTGACTTTGATTTTTCCGAGGGAGAGGAGTTCGTTATCTTGACTACTTCGAAACGCGTTGGTTGGTTTCGATTAAACTTCTAAACCCACACATTGTCAGTCGTTATGATGCGTTTCATGAAACATGGGATTGCAACTTCAGTCACACAAGCATGTCGTCAAGAATCTCAGATCCTTCGAAACACCCTGTCCAGCAAACATGTATTATGCTTAAAATATCAACTAAAACCAAACGAACTCATACATGACATATGTCCACATCTTGATTCATCTTTCGATAATTTGAATTTTGATTTCATACTTGATGAATTTTATATTTCATAATTTAATTCACTTTGTCACATTTTCTTCAGTCGAAGACTGAACGTTCAATCGGAAGATGCAAGTATTCAACCAATTATCGAATACCCATTGAATACTTTGTTTGTTTGTACTACCCAAATGTTCGTGTGCTCGATAAACCTGACTCACCAGATAGGCCTTCAACATAATTCAGCCATTCTACACAATAATTTTGATGGCAAAATTTGATGCAAAATCCTTGTTCGATATTCGTAATTATTTAAAAATCACTAAGCACACTTCAACTTAGCTAACACCTGTAAAGAAATTGGTTAACAGATCACGCCAAAATTATACGTGATATTAGGTAGATTGAGACCAACTTATGCAAAATAGTTTATTTTGTTCTCATATTTTTTACTCGGACTCTTTAATGTAATAATTACTGGTATTTATTTTGTAATTGCGTTTCTTGTAGTGCTAGTTCAGAAATATGAACCCAACACGTAGCCAGAAATACAGTAAAACAAATAATTTATTGGAAGTTTAAAACAGACCTACCCATTTGAAAATAGCCTAGGACTTTAGGCACTTACCCCAGTGGACCTATCATTATTAAAAATATTTATGGAAATTTACGGACCAGATGGAGAAAATTACAGAGTACCAAACCAGTGTTGACGAGCAATCAAGAACTACGATGATAGAGTCGATGCCCTTTAAGTATAGGGATTCGCACGAGACGAGTCGAGACAGGATTTTCCTGACAAAATTCGAGTCGAGACACGTCTCTTCCAATATAGAAATATACAGTTTTCGAGTCGAGACATCACTTTTACGGCACATTTTCGAGTCGAGACAGCCACAAACCTTGTCTCGTGCGCATCCCTATTTAAGTATTCAACTTGTGTATTCATGATTACGTATTTACTACCAACACTACTTTAATCGTATTTACCGTTCCACTTATCCTTGTCTCCTATTAGCTCCCCCGGTATCTTCTTCAAGCAAGATACGTGTGTTCTGTCATTACTGACGCGTCCTTTCTGACGTACTGTCATTCGGAAATGATTGTTCTCTTAAACAAATACGACGAAATACATCTGTGTCACGAAGATAATCTTTGTATATCGATTCCTAGTATAGATGATGTATAATAAAGAAGAAACAAGATACAACACAAAAAGTAAAGCGTAAATCACAAAAAATGCACTTTATAAGTTGTCCTTGTTAGCTACTTTTGATTTCACTACTCGCAGAACACAAGTGCATCAAATGTGAAATGTTAGGAATTGATACACATCGTGTCAGATCAGTGCATATATTTATTTTCGTGCTTTGTTAATTTTTTCTTTTAAAAAATATCAATCATAAAGATAGTATAACATGCGATCTACAGAACTTATCCTATCTTCACCAGTCATAGCAGAGGATAGAACTTAGTTTGCCTAACGTGAATATAAAATAATCATATTTTCCTGCACAGACTTTTGGTTTCCAAGTAATTGATCATCAAATTTAAGGTTTGGTTTTAGTCAAATTTTTCCACATACAAAAAGTAGATAATCACTAATTACCATTTAGAACAAGAATTAGGAGGGAATACAAAGGCAGAATACGTTATATCTTAAGTTTAGGTTAAATGATAACTTGCTCAACGTTAAATAAATGCATTGTAAATTTATAATAAAGATTTTCTACTAAAAAGCAATGAAAAGGAACGATTTTCTTCTGCAATCGGAAAATTAACTAGTTGCGTGGAATAATGTGCCAGAATAACACATTTTTTATGTTAAATTTACCAACCAAATCTCTTTTCATATTTATCCTCTCTGTCCATGTATCCGTCAGTCCCGGAAAGAAAAGAAATACAAGAACTACTTGATGGACAATATCAATTTTGTTCAGAATATAGAGGGCGAAAATTAGGAATTTAGTTCATTTATGGATACAGTTCTTGGTCAGTACTGTCTTACGAAAATATGAGTGGAACACCAGTATTTAAGAAAGTGATGTACGTTGCAAGGCACATGCTCCTTGCATCTTAACGGGTGAAACACCACTATGCAAGAAAGTAAGGTACGTCGCACGGTACATGTTTCTTGCATCCGAGGACGTGTGGTATATCTTAACGGGTGAAACACCAGTATACAAGAAAGTGATGTACGTCATACGGTACAGGTTTCTTGTATCCGAGGACGTGTGGTACCATCTTAACAGGTGAAACTCCAGTATTAAAGAAGGTGGTGAATGTCGCAAGGCACGTGTTCCTTTCATCCGAGGACGTGTAGTACATCTTAACGGGCGAAACACCATTATGCAGGAAAGTGACGTACGTCGAACGGTACATGTTTCTTGCATCCGAGGACGTGTGGTACAATCTTAACGGTGAAACTCCAGTATTAAAGAAGGTGATGAATGTCGCAAGGCACATGCTCCTTGCATCCGAGGATGTGTGATGCCATCTTAAAAGATGTTTCACTTGTACCGTCCGAGGACATTGCACTCCTAGAAGAAAGTATATTATGCAAGAATTCTCGTAAATACTCCCTATCCAAGAATGCTCGTTAAATACGTCTCCCGTGCCTATCTTTACCCATTGTAATATTTTAGAAAGTGTGGGAACGCCGCAGATATTTTCTCGAAGTGGGGGAACAGCCTCCGTTCGCGTTTCTCCTCACTTCTACTCTCTGCGGTATAGTAAGTACGGAGAAACAGTTTAGTTGATTCCGAATTAGTGTCCAAAAAGTATGTTCAACCATGGCTCTAATTTCTCCATTGTAAAAAGAATATAAGATATCTATTATATCCGGTCTGGATATTGCTCTATAGGGGAAAAACAGTAAGATAGCGAGATACGTTCTTTTATACGGATCCAGTATTCCAAGTACGGACCTCATCTTCACAAACCTCTAGCTATTGACATCTGACTGCAATGTCGATCCCTGTGGAGAGTTCCTTCATGGCTAAGCGGTTATCGTACGGGGCTTTGGCTTGGAAAATCCGGGTTCGATTTCCGGAGGGAGCTCATGTGGTTTGAATTCTACGTTAATCAGTAGATCCCGTCTCAGATAGCCTCACTACGTGAAAGGGATGTTAAACTCAAAATCTATGGAGCTAAATCAGTATTAGATATTGTGGAACAGCATCTTGATACGAAATTACTGTCCTAACTATAGATTCAATCTGGTTGCAATTACTCTATTGAAGCCATAAATACAAGTAGTAGAATTGCACTATCACTTCCGATTTCAATGTTGATTCCATATATTAAAAATCAGTAAGAGATAGCTATATAAACCGTTCCATTTATGTCAGTTTAATGGCTTTAATATCTCTATAGAAACCGGAAGTAGTGCAAATCTACAGCTTCCAGTTTTCATATTAGACTTGTATTAGTTTTCGTATTAGACATTAAAACTGCAAGAGACAATGAGAAATTGCTTTTTAGTACTAATTCAGTATTCTAAGAGGAAGGTTTCAACGTTTCTCCTTTTATGCACATATCGAAACTAAGAATTGACAAAACTATCATTTCTGATTAGAATATTGGACTCCTAATGTTTCGAAGTCTACCGTAGTATCTTCGATTGAAACAGGAACTGATAAATGTACCATTTCTGATTAGAATATTGAACCCCTGTAGTTTAGAAGACTACCACAACTTCATCTATTGAAACAAGAATTGAAAAATCTATCTTTACTAATTAGAATATTAGACTCTTATAGTTTGGAAATCTACCAGCGTTTCCTCTATCGAAACCAGAATTGATAAATCTATCTTTACTAATTAGAATATTAGACTCTTATAGTTTGGAAATCTACCATAGTTTCCTCTATCGAAACCAGAATTGATAAATCTATCTTTACTAATTAGAATATTAAACTCCTATAGTTTGGAAATCTACCACAATTTCCTCTATCGAAACCAAGAACTGACAAAACTATCATTTTTGATTAGTATATTGTACTCTTATAGTTTGGAAGTCTACCGTTGTTGCACTATGTGAAACAAAAAGCGCTTGTTTCATGACAAAAGTGTATCTACAAAAGAGAGTAACGATGCTAAATAGAAATAGAAGCCTGAAATAAAATGAGAATAAAATGACTACTTCCTTGTTACAGATAAAGCAATGGGCACAGTATAATGTTGGTTTTGAAGATCCTACCATCTGAAGTAAACCTATTATATTCACTGAGAGATTTAGCCAAGCTGAAGGCAAACAAGACACTGAAACAATACCATTTGGTTTGAGTGCATCTCCCAAGCGAACCAATCCATTAGTGATAATGAAGCCTGTAGTTTATCATTCCTGAAACTTGTGATACACATTCAAAATGTAGACGTACAAACACACTCCATTTAAGTTATAACATTCAAATATAGACGTAGTGTGTCCTTGTTGTTGTATGCATATATGTTTATGAAGAAAATAATATTGTGTTCGTGTAGGACAATAAATCTAAATAAAGGACATATTTATCTTGGAAGTGAACTCTGTCTGCCATTACGAAAACAGAAGTTACTCTGTTTCACAATTAAAGATGTTTTATTATGAAAGTATTACAATTAGTGTTGCCTGAGAGACAAGATGAAACGAAAAATTATATTTTATTATTTCGTCTCGATTCTCGAAATATCTTTTCATCTCGTTTCGTAAATTTATGTATAAAATTTACACGCTGGTTCTTTTTATTAATGTAATCTAGAAGTAATCGGAGTATTTCCGTCTGACGAGAGATCCACGAAAGGTGTGATATAACAATATTCAAATCATATTTGCTATTGTGTAATGACTTGCGTATCTTTAAGCATTAGTAAATGCTCTTCATTATGTTTGTATGATAACTTTATCATTTTTATAGTTGTTGGATACTTTCAATGATATAATATTAGAATACTGTTTTATATCTAAGATTTTGGAAAATTCGTGTTGCCCACAAAACTCGAGAAAATTAAAACATCATTTCGAAAGCGAGACGAGAACTGTCATGTTTCTCGTCTCATCTCGTTCCGTAAAAGATACAAATTGTCTCGTCTCGTTTCTCAGACAACAAACGACCCTAATTACAATTAACTTGGTGAAGAGAAAGGGAAAATGAGGAGTCTTCGTCTTGTTTAATTTAATTGGTTAAATTTAATGGAGAGCACGGTGGCCCACTGGTAGAGTACTTATCAGCTGATTATGAGGTCTCTAGTTCGATTCCTGGCTAAGTAAGTTTATGGTGGAGAGCATCGTGCTTGTGGGTTTTCTCGGTGTATTCCCTTTCTCTCTACCTTCTCATTTCACCGATTCCACCATCATTGCCTTAGTCATCCATATCCCTTAGCCTAACAGGTATAAACGTGAGACATTAAACTGAAAGGCTTCGTAATTTTAATGCAGAGATATTCACTAGGCAAGAGTGAATGGAGCATATCTCATCCTGAGAAAAGCATGTTTCTGTTGGAGGAGCTCTGTCCATGTCAAATTCCGTCCTGAAAGTTTTGTCTCCCTTCGTGCACAACGCCACTTTAATGTGTTAAATCCAAGGTGTGTAGCAGAGGAAAATTTAGAAGATATATTGATATAGATATATGTATAGGTTTTACTTCTGCACTATTTTTTCATTCCTAAAAGTTTCTTCTGCCGTTTCTATTATGTTATATTCACATATTAGATCTTCGTTAATAATATTACGTAGATACAGAAAACTAGT
Organism: Thermobia domestica; assembly: GCF_964235325.1. NCBI lineage: Eukaryota > Metazoa > Arthropoda > Insecta > Zygentoma > Lepismatidae > Thermobia > Thermobia domestica. Next base: position 103,813,675 of record NC_137461.1, read on the forward strand.
CGTTTGTCGTACTTTCTGTTTTCTGATCTTCACAACTTGACGTTGTTTCCTGCATACCATTGGTTTGTTCCTTTCTTTTCTTAATGTTTATCAGTTAGTAGGTCGTTCTAATGTACTGAGTAACGCATATACTGTACTTACCAATTCAAACCCCGTGACATCCATGTTCAAACCCCGTGAAGTCGTATTTTGTTTCTAGTTTTACCCTCGTAGAGGACTTTTAAACGTCCGGAATTTATGTTGTCTGTCCTCCCAAAAAATGTTCAAAAATTTTAAATGTACCGTTTGGTTTCCTAAAAGGCTCGATCAATATTTATATAATTATATAACTGTTTCCTTTAAAAAATATTAACCGACTTCATACACGTAAACACTTTTTTTTTTAATGTTACAAACAACGGAGAGAGTGAAATATACTGTGAAAATGGAAAAAGAAAATGAAGTACAACCGCTGTGTTATTATGCAACCACAATGACTCTAAATCATATTTGGTTGCCTATAATCATATTTGCAGTAATTAATCTATCAGTCGTTGAAATGTTTCATAGTCCAGCTACAAAGGTTACCTTTAGGTCGTAGAGATGTATGTGGGACAACTAGGAAGCTATATTCTTTTAATTATAATAATAATAATAATAATAATAATAATAATAATAATAATAATAATAATAATAATAATTTGTGCAACTACACCGTATATTGAAATTTAAACGAATATACCCAGAATACACATATTTATTTATTTATTTATTTATTTAACAATCACCAGATACAGCTCAGAGGCCATTTTACACTGGATATGTAACAACAACAATAACAATGGAACGGATTTGGGAAGGTATCGGCCAGGGCCTGTTTAGTAGGTACCATCCTGACCTTTGTCTGGTAGAACTCAAGAAAACCCTGGAAACACCAGTCAGGATGGTTGGAATCTGACCCACGACCTATCGAGTGCGAAGCTAACGCTCTACCACATGAGCTACTTCGCTCGGTAACACTTTGAATGAAACCCCCCTTTTCTAAAAGTCGGTTAAAAATACAGTCTTATTAAGCATCTATAATAATCAACAAATAGAAATAATCCACAATTTCCTCTCTGTCACTCTCTTATGGTAAGTATACAACTATTAGGTAATTAATTGATACATTAGCAAAAAATACATACTTATGGCTATACTGTAAATTTTTATGGCGTAATCCCGGATTCTTGTGTAAATTTTTATACAGTGTCCCAATTTTTAAGTCTGAAAATCTGAAAGCCCTACTCTCGTATCAATATGGATCAAGAGCTCACCCAGCATTTTCAAAATGAATACCTGAGAAAATTAAAATATATAGGAGACTTGAGTGACTTCTACATGCATGCAAAAATTGTTTAAGTGTGGAAATGTCCTCCCTGGCTTTTGTTTGCGTTATTGACCTGTCTATAATAAGGGCCGTGCTTGTAATCTACATATATATATATATATATATATATATATATATATATATATATATATATATCACTTGTTCAAATTAAGATGTTATATCAGGGGTAGGGTTACTAGTTCCTTTCCTATGTGATTCTAATAATTATCATATTTACGCGTAGATAACTAAAGATTAGAGCCTTCAGATGGAAGGACAAATTGGGAGGTAAGGATAGTATACATAGAAGATCTTAGTAGCAACTTAAATCGTTGGTCTAGATCAGCGTTTCCCAACCTTTTTCAACTTGCGGCACACTACGGGTGTTACTTGGATTCTCGCGGCACACTTATTGATATTATTATTTGTAAATATAAAACACAGTGGCATTTTTCTGTGATTATTGATCTCCTTCTCATAGAGAAGAAAGCTCGATCACTGTTTTTTTCTCCGTGGTAAATCGTTATGCTTATTTTTCATTCTAATTTAAAAATAGAAAACAATTGCAATGAAATATTGGACTCAGGTTTTTAAAAATACGCTTTCTTTTTAAAAATTGGATCCAACCTTCTACTAAGAAGGAACATCACTAAATAACGAACGAACAAACAAATCTCTTTTACTTTTAAAACACAAATGTAGGTAATTTGTCGAAAAGATTGAATGATATTTTAAATTTTCAAGTTACGAAATAGTCTGCAACAATAAAGAAGCAATAATGGTCATAACAATAACAAATACTTTTTTCAACATTCGAAATATAGAGAATAGTAACCCGTTATGAAACTTAAAATTGTAGATTCATAGTAGAGTTTCATAGTAATGTGAAACACAAATATACATTTTTCCCTGCGTTTTGCAATTTGATTGCTATAAAATCAATAATTTTGTTTCTGTTCCTCGCGGCACACCAGCGGCCCATTCACGGCACACCAGTGTGCCGCGGCACACCGGTTGGGAAACGCTGGTCTAGATGTTAACGCGCGTATCTTTGGTGCAAGAGGTTCGGCTCTCAATTTCTGGTGTGGTGACCTTCGAATGCCACTTTACACTGTATGCCTCACCCAATGTAGCCCTCAAATAGCAATTTTGCAATTAGAATTGAATCAAGTTTGCCAGGGCACGAGCTTACTAATTGCAATGATACTCATCCTAACTCAAACTCAAACTAGCACTCCCTTGAGCTCCGAATCGATATATACCCAATGAGGCACGCGCAATGTTGATCTTAAGCTACTTACGTCATTGGACTTACGCTTTGCCAAATGATTGGGTTCTTCAACGTTAATGGGGCTCGCACTCGCTAGTGCGCGCGCTATTTAAACTGCATAAGGCTCGAATTTACTGGGACTCAAGCTCTGGTATGCTATCCATTTATATTGTTTGTGCTCACAAGTGTTTCCAGTTAATTACCAAGCCAGAGGGCTGAGCTTGAGAGCTTCGACATTTCGTGGCAAATGATATATGGCTAAAGATATACTAACAAGTCAACCAAGAATTTAGTGGTAAATTCTATATTACCCACTTCCTAAGGCTACCAGACTTCCTGATTTAATCGGGAGAGTCCTTTTTTAACTAGTCCCATTTTTTTACAACTGAAGAAGGTACGCGAAAGTGTCTCTATTTCTTCTTAAACCTTCTTTTAAGTTTACTTTTACCTTTAATTTTACTGACTGTTACTTTTCTTACAAAAATTATTATTCATTGCTAACACGTATAACTGAAATAATCTCATATACGTATTCTCTCTAAAAGTATTAATATATTTTTATAAACAATAGCACGGTAAGTACTCTGTGATCATGGAGACCCACAGTGGGAATAGGGAAAAAGGGGACATGTGACCCCTGGATTTTCGAAAAGTATGCAGATCTTGAAAATACATGTAAAAATGTACTAATTTGGTCTCACACACTATAGTTCTTAAAATACGAGGGGGAATAAGAAACTAAGGTTACAAGTTCGAGACTTCGGGAGTTTCGCCTGTTATAGGAACTTCAGCCATCCACCACGTATAGCACTAGTTATAGATAAACACAAATTGTGACTCGTTTGGAAAACTGTTCTCGCGAAGAAGTCAACTCAGTTATTCGATTTCTGTTGGCGAAACATGCAACCACGGCTGAAATTCACCGGCAACTGGTAGAGGTTCACGGAGAGACTGTAATGTCTCGCCAGCTTGTCGCAGAATGGTGTCGAAAGTTTGAGGTTGGTAGAGAAAACGTCACCTACAAGGAGCACAGCATGACATCAACAGCTGGGACATCATCGACCACTCTCCCTACAACTCGGACCTTGTTCCAACAGACTTTCATCTGTTCCCTCACTTGAAGGAGCACCAAGGAGGCCGTTGATTTGTTTCAGACAAGGAGGTGGAACATTTCGTTACAACGTGGCTCAACACACAAGAACAGGATTTTTACTAGGAGGGAATCTTCAAACTTATCCCACGATGCGACAACTTCCTCGACTGAAATGAATACTATGTCGAAAAAAGCCTAACGTAGTACTATCTGTGGGCTGTATTGGTTATATGAAATAATCTATACATGTTTCATTGCAGGCTTTGTAACCTTATTCTCTGATCATTCCTCGTATTTATATTAAATACTATAGTTTATTTATTGAAGTTAGTAAATATATATATGTGCGTAAATAACTTGTATGATGCATTATGTACAGCGGGGGACACTTCTAAATGGTACAGCCATATGGAGATTTACGGCTAAGGTGTACCATTTAGAAGTGTCCCCCGCTGTACAAGCATTCATCAAAAGGTGTGTAGTCGAGACGGTGCTTATGTGTTGATTGTTTATTACCTTGAAATCTATCTTTTGCTCCCTTCCCTTTGGAGACAATTCTGCGGGCATTCTTATATGTGGTGATGATAAAGAAAATCAAAAGAATTAGAAAATAAGACATTGTTTATTATATTTATACGTTTCAACAATACTTCTCAAAGTTAAATGAAAACTACAGACAAAAGATTGTTTGGAGCACATGTCACGGTATCCTTTTTAAGTAAGCCTCACTGATTAATAGTGGTCTGATAGATAAACTAATAACAATAATAATAATAAACTAAAAGATATGTACAAATGTAATTAAGAGACAAATTTTAGATTTTGGGTTTTTAGATTTCTTGGCCTTCGGCATCTATGGTTAGGCCGTTACATAAGAAGGGTGACGCCCCTTGGCGATCACACTATCCGAGGAAAGAGAAGGAAGGAAGCGGCCTGGGACCTGAATGTCAGGTACCATCCTGTCATTTGTATGGTGGAAATGAGGAACACTCACTCAGGATAGTTACCCTGGAAAAGCTTTTACACTTTTTCGATCGAGTATCCCCAGCGGGAATCGAACTCGGGATCGCTCGTACCAAAGGAGAGAGTGGTAGAAACTACGCTACGCGAGGCCAGTAAGAGACAAATGTCACAGACAAACTTAATTTTGACAGGATACTGATTTGCCGAAACGAGGTTTCAGTGTATCCTGGCCCACTTTAAATTTTTCGCTTCTAGCCCAAGTTTCACCCTAAAGTAAATTGTCAATAATTGCCATGTGCTCTTAACCTCCTATCATTCAATTGAAACGGTTTAGAGAAATGTCCTAATCCTACGCTCTGTAAATATGGTAAACTTACCATTCTGATAACTCAATTAATATCTATTTGATGTGAGCCTCTTTGTTATGTTATACGCAAGAAAGAATATCTTTAACACTAGTATTTTTGTATTTTTCATCATTAAAGGTGTTTTGTTTTGAACTTCTCTATATTCTATCCCATATTTTTCTTCTTTCCTCAATTTCATTTTTCAGTCTATTTTGGATTTCTCTTTCACGTTTATTTGTTTATAGCATTAATAAGCACATGCTAGGGAGATTATGTGGTTAGGAGAGAGATTAATCTCTGCCATCAAATAGTGCAAAGGTTCTTTATTTTAATTCTTCTGGTATCCCTCCGCTGTCTGCACGTAACCTCTAGTACCCCTGGATCGTCAGTCTTTAGCAGCACCTCATATCTCAATGTAGCCAGATCTATCAACAATGGCTTAGAGAGGTAGCATAGATGGGTTTTTGTACCTACCTTCCTATCCCATACCTTTGCGTGTTGCTGGTTTTTCGTGCAGGAGGCGCGTGTGGGCTCGCGTGTTTGCCCAATGCAAACATTGTCACGAAGCGCAGCTTTTATTTACCCCGTTCTATCCCTCAATTTCCCCTACCCTTTTGCAAAGAGTTTCATATATATATATATATATATATATATATATATATATATATATAGTTTCTTTGTTTCGTTTTAGACATCATGTTCATCAAGTGTTGTTCAAGCGAAGGGTTTGGAAAAAGGAGCGAGAATGAAAAAAAAAACCTAATTCACTTTCCCCTGTATTACTCCCTTCTAAAACTTGAAACAAATAATAAAAAAAGAAAGAAGTCAAGCGTTGTGTGACTGTTTACCATTTATGACTGACCGTTAAAGGACAGCTTAGTTTAACACAATGAGAAAGTAAAGTTAAGTAATTGTCTGGTGTTAGCAAAACTTTTACCGTATAATGGCATAAGACATATTAAAGGTTTATTTTTTTTTTCAAAATAAGAAGAGATAAATCTGTTATCTCACAAATAAATTTGTTTCCAAATAAAAGAGTAGAGGGAAGTAAAAGATTTAGCATATAATCAATTTTATGATTAGTTACGTTTAATAGCCTCCTATACTTAAAACACAATCTTGAAAAAAAAATCTACATTATTATTTGCGTATTTAATAGTTTCAGAGCGTGAAATTGGGACATTTTTCTGAAAGTTTCAAACTGAATGATAGAAAGTTAAGATCACATGGCAAATATTGGCAGTTTAGCGTACAATTTTGGGCTACAAGAGCAAGAATTCAAATGGGATGGTAAAGAGCGGAACTTCGTGCCAGCAAGTTATTGTCCTGTTGTATCTCAGTTCCAGTACAATGTTTGTCCCTTAGCGAAGAACAGGCACCTTGGCTTGTGCTGTACAATCAGGGGTCGTACCCATGGGAGGCCCCACCGGGTCCGGATCCCCCAAAATTTGGTAACTGACAGGAGCGTCATTTCAGACTTCGCTTCGGGGGAGCGGACAAGAGCATTTCCAACATAAGATTTTCACGTTTTGTACTACTATATTAGTAGACAATCGGTTAAAGTATGTATTCCTCAAACTCTTGGGGGGCAATTGCCCCTCCTGTCCCCCCTAAATGACTCCCCATGTAACTGAACCTACATTTCTACACTTTCTCGATAAAGCCATACTTATTTAACAAGGAAATGATGAACATGAACATTTCAACTGTACTCTTTCTCTTATATATATATATATATATATATATATATATATATATATATATATATATATATATATATATATATATGTGTATATATATGTGTATATATATATATATGTGTATATATATATATATATATGTATATATATATATATATATATATATATATATATATATATATATATATATATATATATATATATATATATAAACTAGTTCTGTCATTTTTGTTTGAAAATATACGTGGAGGTATTTTACAATTACTTATCACGTTTTTCATGTGAAAATAATATCCGTTCAATTCTACATAGACATCGCGGCTTGTAATATTGGACCCTTCCCCAAACCTTTGACCCCTCCCAAGAAAAATTTCTCGCTACGCCCCTGTTGTTCATCAACTAGCATATTTGACTTCGTAAGGTTTTAATTGCACATAACATGTAGGTGTATGGCGGTAAGATTTTTCTTTTCTTTCCTGGTTGCTTCCAGTTCAAAAAAAAAGAAAAGAAAAGAAAACAAAGAGAGAGAGAGAGAGAACAAGCCTTTATTTCAGTTACATTTGATGTGAGATCGTGTACAGGAACATGCATTCATATCCAATGAGTCACTCTTGAAATGAATAGGAACAATGAATGGGCCTCCCTTCTCTTGTAATAAATAGAACTAAGCGTTGAAATGAGTAGGGTTATGAAGAATTAAGCTTTTATACGTATGTTTTATTTCTATTTCAGTTACAAAGCATAAAAAAGACCTTTCTTTGTACAAGAAATAAAAGCATGGAGCAAATGTTAGGTGGAATTCATTTTTCCCTTCCTCTTTTTTTTTTTAAATAAAAATCAAATGAATTTAAACTATAGAAGCCTGCAGTAATTAAGAGGAGTTTTTGAATTGGTTTTGACTGTCTCTTTCTGAAATATAAAAATTTAAAATGTGTAAATATACTTTGTATGAATTGGTTTTCTTAATTTCTATTATGGCAGATAACATTACCCTTTTCTTTTCTCTTGTTTGATATTCTTTCGTTTAACAAAGCATAGAAACAGCCCTGTTTGTTAATTGTTTTTTTGAAACCATAGAAGGAAATGAACTCTTCCGAGAATTATTTTGTCCGTCTTTCAAATGAGCAGCAAAGTAGTTTTTTTTTTTTAAACTCACGTTCTTACCAAATATGGTGAGAAGTATGTTATGTACTTATCCATTACAAACGAATGTTAAAAAAAGATTGTAGCACAATTAGCTTTACTTTATATATACATATATATATATATATATATATATATATATATATATATATATATATATATACATTGTAAGAAAGTAAAGGCCACTTACTTTCCTTTTGAGATAAGTGAAAAGCAAGGCGGCATCCACTGAATCTATACTCCTACCAAACAGCCTAACTTAACATACATTTGTATACTTTCACAATAAAACGACGCTTGTTTAACAGGGAAATGATTGATGATGCATGAAGTAGCTCAAGTGGTAGAGCGTTGGCTCCGCATTCGGTAGATCGTGGGTTCGATTCCCGCTGCCGACCATCCTGACTGGTGTATTCCATGGTTTCCCTCAGTCCTACCAGGCAAATGCCGGGATGGTACCTACTAAAACAGGCCCTGGAAGATACCTTCCCAAGTCTTTCCATTGTTGTTGTTGTTGTTGTTGTTGTTGTTAGATATCCAGTATAAAATGGCCTCTGAGCTGTATCTGGTGATTGTTAAATAAATAATTTGATCTTATACTTTATCTGTACTCTTTTCCTTATAAAAAAACAATCCAGTCCTATCATTTTTTTCTGAAAGTAAGGTGGAAACGCTTTACAATTGCTGATCGTCCTCTCGAATGCAAAATAATACCCGTTCAATACTACATAGACCCCAAAGATTGGACCCCCCCAGCATAAATTTCTGGGTACGTGCCTGCTGAGAAACGTTAAAGGGATTATGTTCTGAGGTGAAGGCTCCAAACGTTTTTGGGTTCGGCACCCGTGGAAGAGTTGTACTCAGTTATGCTCTGACTTCGTTTACTTTCCTAAGTTGACTCATTTTAAAAGACCTGCATGAGCATCAGAGCCATATTGAAACAAGAGTAGAACAAGAAAACTTTTCCACCCCCACCAGGGGTCGAACCCGTGTCGACTGGTTGGTAGGCAGATGCCTTACCCACCACAGTAATGCTATTCTTGTATATAAATTGTAGTTTTTAGTAATTTACTTTTCTTGGGTGATGTGGTGTGTCGAATTAAACAACATGGTCAACATATCAGATATTATAAAATATGTTTCCCAAACAGATACATGTATTTTCTAAAAATTATAAACAATCCAGTCCTATCATTTTTTTAGTATAAAAGATCAGAAACTGAACGTAGGTACCGGTAACGATCATATAACATATAGGCTATAGGAGACAAAAGGAAATAATTACCCAACATATTATTATCTGAAACCGAATCTGGAACCACATATATCAAAAGAGCTTATCGTACATTGATTAGAGTTTACTGATCTTTTCAGTAGCGGTACTATATAAGGCGTGAACCTACAGTATAACTTAACATAGAATTCAAACCACTTGTGATCCCGCGGAAATTAAACCGGGGTCTACTGCACCAAAGGCCCGTATGCTAATCATATATTCAAAAGCAATATGGTTAGTCGCCAACAAAAGTAGGTATCAACCTACATATTGCTTTTCTTTTTCTGAAATACATTGGAGTGGGTTAGCCGAATTAAATCATGTTTGCTGTTACTTGACAATAGCATACCCAATTTACAGTAGAATTACAACGTATATACAGGTTAAATCCATGTGTATATTAGGTTCCTTTAAATTATCTTTCACATTTCATGCAAATGTTCATCTACGAGGGCCACTATTTATATTTTGAGCCTAACAATGAAAAAACAGTAATTTGTCATTGAAAATTGATTTATTGTTTTATTCTCCTTTATGATCAACACACTTTTGCATTCGTTCGAACCATTTATCAAAGCATTTTTCCAATCTTCTTAAGACACCTCCATAATATTGTTTTTGAACGCATCAACGGCTTCTTAGGCCAACGAAAACCGTTGTCACGCAATTTACTCTTGACATTCGGGAACAAGAAGAAATCACTGGGTGCCAAATCAAGACTGTACGGCGGATGACCCATCAATTCAGTAGCACCCCGTGGTTCACCTGAAATCGAATCCTACTTGCTGGATTTTTTTCTGAATCCGGGCCATGTTTTACACAAGATAGAACTATGTTTCTTTTCGGACTGCTGCTTTGGACAAAAAGAAAAAAAGAAAAAGAAAAAAGAAAAATACCATTTTCTTGTTGTATTACATTCTGTTTCATTCACACAAGTTTGAAGAAATATGTTACTACTACCTGGTTTCAAGCCATACCTTTATGCCGTGTGATACTGATTTTGTGGTTATCGAGACAAATCAGGAAAACAAGTCATATGTACAGGTCTGAACGATCTTGTGGTACAATCTTGTTGGAAGAGCTAGAGTGCAGGATCCATTTCATGTAATTTGCATGCCATCTAATATGAAAAATGTACAACCCATTTCCAAAGTGTTATTCAAAGACACAGTGAATGAAACTAGCAGCATGGTGAAAATGCGGAAGATGACTGCTGTCAGAGTATCGGCTACTGAACCTGGATTCATCTTGGTTAAGTGCACCTACTCATCAGTTGAGGTATGGAAGAAACTTCGTGTGTTCCAGAAACATCCAAGCACAAAGAACAAATGTATTGGCTTATTTCAGGCTCACTTTATTATCACATGAGCTCTAGCCGGGTTCGGGCCTAATTACTAAAACATATTTCGGATTCGGATCGGGCCTTACATTATAAATTCACGGGCCGGGACCGGGTAAAAATTCCGGCCGTGCAGACTTCTAACTTCCACCTATATTTTCAGAAAAAAAAATAAAAACTAGAATGTTTTTAGAAGCGAAAGAATACAGATGAAGTGTAAGATCAAGTTTTTATGCTACATCAATCATTTCTCTGTTAAACAAGTATAGTTTTATTGAGAAAGCATAAAGGTGAAGAAAATACACTCAATTTACTGATATTCATACATTCTCGGTTATAAATAAATTACGAAGAATATAACTTAATCATATACGTTTATAAATAAATTATATCTTGAAAATGTTTGTATTTTCTAACAAAGAACGGACATGAATCTGTCATTCGGACATTCGAATCAAACCTAGTCCATTCGATAAACATAAAAATATGTTCATGCAGAAAGATTAGGTGCCATGGACAACGAAGTAAGTCCCTGGGGCCCTTTAACCCTTTAATACAAAGAAAATCGTAGACTCGACGTGAAATAGCTATTGCATCAACACTGTTCATTGGAAAGCCATGGTTTATAGTTCATTCTCTTCAGCATGAAACAAGATTTCCAGAAGTGCTATATATTGGGCCCATAACGTACCTGAACAGGGAAAATTGAGAGAATGTCGGGAAAATTCCCTCCAGAAATCCGTTCCATCAACTTTGGACTCTCTGGAGTGGCCTCGGGTAAAAGCACACAATCCAAATTTATCTTGAAAAATACTACAGGAGATAAAAAATGTGTATATCAAAGTACACACGTTTCTTATCCCCTTTGGATTGTATGCTTTTATCCAGGGCCGCCCCACAGGAATCCAAAGTTAATAGGAGGGATTTCCGAAGGGAATTTTCCTGATATTCTACCATTTTTTCTGTTCTAGTACGTTACAGACCCCCAATACATAGCACATCTGGAAAGCTTGTTTCATGCTGAAGAGAATGAATTATACACCATGACTTTTTAATGAACAGTATTGATGTAATAGCTATTTCACTGCGAGTCTACGATTTTCTCTATATCAACAGAGTTAATGGCCCCAGGGACTTACTCCGTTGTCCTTGGTGCATGTGCATGAACATATCTTTGTTAGGTTTATCAAATGGACTAGGTATGATTCGAATGTCCGGATGACAGGTTCATGTCCATTCCTTGTAAGTAGCAGTGTCACAGAATACGCGAAGTAGTTTGATTTGGTTTTTGGCAAACAAAAACTTCTTAAGAAGATAAATATTTATCAAACCTAGGCTTAATTTTGACATTTTATCTTAAATTAAATCAATTATACTTTAACGTGAATGAATATTTGAATACAGAAAATAGTTAAATCTTTAGAATTGCCGGTTGCAAACTCATTCAATTTCGTTTTAGATTTGTATTTCATGGACAGATTAGTATTTTTGGCTCCTGAGTATTATACTAATCCCTAATCTCCTAAGCATTATAGATAGTCTACCAAGTACGGGTGGTATTCGTAACTACTTTCATAGGAATACGCGAGGGCTGAAGTAGTAGTGGTCCGCGTATATGCAACTGAGTCAGCAAAAATTTTTGTGACGTCATAGGTCAAAGGTCAATGACCTTGGCCAGGGGTCAATGACCTAGGGGTACCTAGGACCATCCCCTCTAAATTTTGGCAGGGGTACCTTGGCCCACCCCCTAAATTTTGGCAGGGGTACATAGGACCACCCCCCTTAAATTTTGGAAATTGCCAAATCTAAAAATTTGGTGTGGTAGCCTAGGACCACAGTATGTACCTCTATCAGTATTGGGGGTCTATGTCGTTCCCTTTCATGGGTAAAAAATTGCCAAAAATTCAAATTTCGGAGGTTTTTGACCTAATTTATCCCCTTGGATGAGGTGTTATTACCCTATATGGTTATATGGGCGTATACAGGGGTCCATTACCTTTCATAAGACATGGGTATATTAATGCACCCTTTGAAAAATTTGGGAGGGGTACCTTGGCCCACCCCTTAAATTTTGGAAATTGCCCAATTTAAACATTGGGTATTATAGTACAGGACCCTAATATGTATCATGATAAATTTGGGTGGTCCACCTCATTTCCTTCTAGGGGTACAAAATTGCCAAAAATATAAACGTAAGTAATACGTTATACAACGTGTTTGGTTTTCGGCCTAATTTATCTCCTTGGATGAGGTCCTATTATCTTATATAGTTATATGGGCGTATACATGGGTCCATTCCCTTTCATAATACATGGGTATATTAATGCACCCCTTGAAAAATTTGGGCGGGGTACCTTGGCCCACCCTTAAATTTTGGAAATTGCCCAATTTAAACATTGGGTATTATAGTACAGGACCCTAATATGTATCATGATAAATTTGGATGGTCCACCTCGTTCCCTTTTAGGGGTACAAAATTGCCAAATATAAACGTAAGCATTACGATGTACCACGTGTTTGGTTTTTGGTCGATTTTATCCCCTTTGATGAGGTGTTATTATCCTATATAGTTATATGGTCATGTATAGGGGTCCATTACCTTTCATAAGATATGGGTATATTTGTGCACCCCTTTAAAAATTTGGGAGGGGTACTTTGGCCCACCCCTTAAAATTTGGAAATTGCTCATTTTATATATTTGGTATTATAGTACTGGACCCTAACATGTATTATAATAAATTTGGGTGGTCCACCTCGTTCCCTTCTAGGGTACAAAATTGCCAAAATATAAACGTAAGCAATACGTTGTACCACGTGTTTGTTCTTTTGGCCCATTTTATTTCTTTGGATGAGGTCCTATTACCTTATATGGTTATATGGTTATGTATAGGGGTCTATTTCCTATCATAAGACATAGGTACATTTGTGCACCCCCGGGAGGGGTACCTTGGTCCACCCCTTAAATTTTAGAAATTGCCTATTTTACACATTTGGTATAATAGTATAGGACCCTAATATATATTACTATAATTTTTTTGGTCCACCTCGTTCCCTTTCATGGGTACAAAATTGCCAAATTTTTAGTACAACCACATGTTTCGTTTTTGACCTAATTTATTCCCTTGGATGAGGTCCTATTACCTTATATGGTTATATCGTCATATATAGGGGTCAATTTCCTATCATAAGACATAGGTACATTTGTGCACCCCCGGGAGGGGTACCTTGGCCCACTCCCTTTAATTTTGGAAATTGCTCAATTTAAACATTTGGTATTATAGTATAGGACCCTAATAGAGATTACTATAAATTTGGTTGGTTCACCTCGTTCCCTTTCATGGGTACGAAATTGCCAAATTTTAGTACAACCACGTGTTTGTTTTGGCTCAATTTATCCCCTTGGATGAGGTCCTATTACCTTATATGATTATATGGTTATGTATATTGGTCCATTCCCTATTATAAGACATAGGTACATTTGTGCACCCCGGGAGGGGTACCTTGGCCCACCCCTTTAAATTTTGGAAATCGCCCAATTTAAACATTTGGTATAATAGTATAAGACACTAATATATATTACTATAAATTTGGGTGGTCCATCTCGTTCCCTTTCATGGGTACGAAATTGCCAAAATTTTAGTACAACCACGTGTTTCGTTTTTGACCTAATTTATTCACTTGGATGAGGTCCTATTACCTAATATGATTATATGGTCATATATAGGGGTCAATTTCCTATCATAAGACATAGGTACATTTGTGCACCCCCGGGAGGGGTACCTTGGCCCACTCCCTTTAATTTTGGAAATTGCTCAATTTAAACATTTGGTATTATAGTATAGGACCCTAATAGAGATTACTATAAATTTGGTTGGTTCACCTCGTTCCCTTTCATGGGTACGAAATTGCCAAATTTTAGTACAACCACGTGTTTGTTTTGGCTCAATTTATCCCCTTGGATGAGGTCCTATTACCTTATATGATTATATGGTTATGTATATTGGTCCATTCCCTATTATAAGACATAGGTACATTTGTGCACCCCGGGAGGGGTACCTTGGCCCACCCCTTTAAATTTTGGAAATTGCCCAATTTAAACATTTGGTATAATAGTATAAGACACTAATATATATTACTATAAATTTGGGTGGTCCACCTCGTTCCCTTTCATGGGTACAAAATTGCCAAATTTTTAGTACAACCACATGTTTCGTTTTTGACCTAATTTATTCCCTTGGATGAGGTCCTATTACCTTATATGGTTATATCGTCATATATAGGGGTCAATTTCCTATCATAAGACATAGGTACATTTGTGCACCCCCGGGAGGGGTACCTTGGCCCACTCCCTTTAATTTTGGAAATTGCTCAATTTAAACATTTGGTATTATAGTATAGGACCCTAATAGAGATTACTATAAATTTGGTTGGTTCACCTCGTTCCCTTTCATGGGTACGAAATTGCCAAATTTTAGTACAACCACGTGTTTGTTTTGGCTCAATTTATCCCCTTGGATGAGGTCCTATTACCTTATATGATTATATGGTTATGTATATTGGTCCATTCCCTATTATAAGACATAGGTACATTTGTGCACCCCGGGAGGGGTACCTTGGCCCACCCCTTTAAATTTTGGAAATTGCCCAATTTAAACATTTGGTATAATAGTATAAGACACTAATATATATTACTATAAATTTGGGTGGTCCATCTCGTTCCCTTTCATGGGTACGAAATTGCCAAAATTTTAGTACAACCACGTGTTTCGTTTTTGACCTAATTTATTCACTTGGATGAGGTCCTATTACCTAATATGATTATATGGTCATGTATAGGGGTCCATTTTCTATCATAAGACATAGGTACATTGATGCACCCCGGGATGGGTACCATAGCCAATCCCTTAAATTTTGGAAATTTTTCAATTTAAGCATTCCCTATCATAGTACATGACCTCAATATGTATCATGATAAATTTGGTTGGTCCACCTTGTTCCCTTTCATGTGTAAAAAAAAAAAATGCCAAAATATAAACATAAGCAATATGTTGTATCACGTGTTTGGTTTTTGGCCCAATTTATTCCGTTTGATGCGGTCTTATACCGTATATGGTCATATGGTCATGTATATAGGTTCATTACCTATCATAAGACATGAGTACATTGATGCACCGGGAGGGGTATCTTGACTCATCCACTCAGTTTTAGAAATTGTTTAATATAAGCATTTGGTATCTTCGTACAGGTCTTCAATATGTACCACTATAAATTTGGATGGTCCACATCGTTCCCTTTCATGGGTAAAGAACTACCAAAAACAAATTTCGGAGGTTATTGACTCCTATTTAGCACGTTATATGGTTTATTACCTCTATATGTTTATGTTCTCTTTTAAATTTGGGAATTATCAAATAACATAATTTGGTAAACGTTTTCTAGGACCCATTGGTGTTCCTCTTATGGCCAAATATTCAAAATTTAAAGGTTATTGATCGGCTTTATTATTGAATAACTACAGAATTTATTACTTTTTCATAAGACACAGGTGTATTTGTGTACCAATCTTAAATTCGGGAGGGGTACATTTCTTATTGTCATATCAATAGTTGATAATTGTTCTTTGGGTAAATCATTATGATCACGTGATCAGTTATTGACCTATGATAGGATTAGGAGTCCAGGACATTGGCACATTTAAACTTTGAAGGATAATTTGAGAATGCGTCATTGGTATTGATTATTACAGCCAAATATAAACGTAAGCAAGACGTTGTACCACGTGATTGTCCTTGATGAGGTAGTGTACAGGGATACATAGCTAACCTTATTGATTCTTATGACTCATAGTCATAAGGGAATACATGCTACAACACTGACAAAGTTATTGTTGATGCAATTTGATTGGTTGATCACTATCTGTCGTGCAATCTGATTGGCTGATCACTATCTTTCGTGCAATCTGATTGGTTGCTGATTTTCAAATCTTTGCTGTATTCAGTTTTGTTTTGTTTAACATTTAAAAAGTTTTTGAAATTTTTGTTTGGAACTTTGGTTTGACATTTTTTCGTTTGATATTTTTAGTTTGAAAATTTTTGTTTCAATTTTTTTTTTGTTTGAAATTTTGGTTTGAAATTTTTAGTTTGAAAAATTTGTTTCGAAAGTTTTGTTTAAAAAATTTTTGTTTGAAATTTTTCGTTTCCAAATTTTTTGTTTGAAATTTTTTGTTTTGAAATTTTTGTTTCAAAATTTTTGAAATTTTTTCGTTTGAAATTTTTGTTTCAAAATTTTTTGTTTGAAAATTTTTTGTTTTGAAATTTTTCGTTTCAAAATTTTGTTTGAAATTTTTTTCGTTTGAAAATTTTTGTTTGAAAATTTTTGTTCTCGAAATTTTTGTTTCAAAGTTTGGTTCGACATTTTTAAAAGTTTGTGCACTCATTAGTAAAGAACCGGAACTGTTTAAAACAAAAACCTCTGGTAACACTGTTTATTATGATGCAATAGTACACGTCAGAACATGGGGTTGTACTTGAAATGAAAAAACAAATCATTGAAATGGATCATTTTATTACACTGCACTGGTTAATCACACACATCAATACCAGATAAAGGATTTGGATATTGTCGATACAATGTATTTTGAACTTCTTCCACTAGTTTGTCTTTAGCGTATAATTTTAATTCCAGTTGAAGGCTTTTAAGATCTATTGCAATATCAATTGATGGAAACTCAATGTCCATTTGATCACAAATAAACTGTTTATCAATACAGGTATGCACTAGCCGGAACTGTTTAGAACAAAAACATCTGGCAACATTGTGGTGCAATAGTACACGTCAGAACATGATAATGCAACGTCATCAGTTTTGCATCATATATAAGTATCGTTCGAGTTAGTATTCATGATAACGTCATCATGGCTACTTGTCTGCAGTTTCTAAACACACGTGATGTGATGAAATCATTTACCAAGATTACTGATTTACAACAGAATGTACCTTATAGAATCTTAGCTAGCCAAATGATCCCTACAAAGTTTGGATTAAGAATCGTAGTGAAACTTGGAAATGATAAGAATATAATTTTACCAGCAAGATATTTACCCATGGAGGCATCAAAACAAGAAGAACTGCTGCGTTTCTTAAATACTGGATCTGTATCTTTATGTTACAAAGGATTCTTGGGTCGAAGTCATCAACTTGAATTTAGTACACAGCCAGATTCTTCAGCCATTGTGATGAAATCATGAATTCAAACGTCAGCACATTCCTTTGACGTCAGACATAGTTGTATGAATTTGGTTGGTCGGCATGACGTCAGCAACTGTGATGAAATCATGAATTCAAACGTCAGCACATTCCTTACCAATGACGTCAGCAATAACTATAAACCAGCAAATACAGTGTCATCCCACGAAATCATTTGAGCAAGTGCGTTTAAGGAGGAAAGATGTGTACTTCTAACGATAAAGAGTTCATCTTCGCAAGCTATTATCCAATAAATATATTTCAAACAAAACATGTGATGATTGGTATCAGTGGTAGAACATTTGAACCAATGATTCGATTGGGCAAAGCAGAACAATTTGGTGTACAACTGACCTGTGAAGAATGGCAAATATTATGTTCACGAATCGACCAAATGAACGATTATTTTCATGATGAGCTAAATGTGACCATAGTCAAATCATTAGGCTCAAATCATGAAGTGGTGCTGCGTACAGTCCTCGAAGAGAAGATGGTGCTGTTACGTAAAAAGAGTACATTCCATGTCCCTCGCAACATGGTGTATCTAACACAAACGGAATGGAACAAATTTATCAGCGTATTTCAGTGTGTTAAACATGCAGTGGAAGTGTGCAACAAAACTAGTATATTCCTGAAAAAGTACTATTTTGAAAAATGTGTTATGCATATTGTACAACATGTATCTAGATATTGTGATGGTTGTCAACATCGTTCGTGGGTGCATACCTGTATTGATAAACAGTTTATTTGTGATCAAATGGACATTGAGTTTCCACCAATTGATATTGCATTAGACCTTAAAAGACTTCAACTGGAATTAAAATTATACGCTAAAGACAAACTAGTGCAAGAAGTTCAAAATACATTGTATCGACAATATCCAGAACCACTATCTGGTATGGATGTATGTGGAGTGTAATAAAATGATCCATTTCAATGAATTGTGTTTTTTCATTTCAAGTACAACCCCAGGTTCTGACGTGTACTATTGCACCACAATGTTGTCAAAGGTTTTTGTTCTAAACAGTTCCAGTTCTTTACTAATAAGTGCACAAACTTTTAAAAAATGTCAACTCAAACTTTGAAACAAAAATTAGAACAAAAATCTTTGAAACAAAATTTTGAAACGAAAAAAAATTCAAACAAAAAATTTCAAACGAAAAAAATTCAAACAAAATTTTGAAGCGAAAAAAATTTCAAACAAAATTTTGAAACAAAAAATTTCAAACAAAAAATTTGGAAACGAAAAATTTTAAACAAAAAATTTTAAACAAAATTTTCGAACAAAAATTTTCAAACAAAAAATTTCAAACGAAAAAAATTTCAAACGAAAATATCTCAAACAAAATTTTGAAACAAAAAAATTTGGAAACGAAAAAATTTTTAAACAAAAAATTCCAAGCAAAAAAATTTCAAACTAAAAAAATTTTACGTTTCACGGTTAACCGTCAAACTTTATCCGGTTTTTAACTATTCGATTAACAAATAAACGGTTTTGATCATATTTATCAGTGAGTGCAAAATGTTGAACGAAACCAAGATTTTTAAATGTTAAACAAAACTTAAAACTGAATACAGCAAAGATTTGAAAATCATCAACCAATCAGATTGCACGAAAGATAGTGATCAACCAATCAGATTGCAGGAAAGATAGTGATCAACCAATCAAATTGCATTAACAATAACTTTGCCAGTGTTGTAGCATGTATTGCCTTTCGTCTATGAGTCATAAGATTCAATAAGGTTAGCTATCAGATTTCAAATCAATCACCACCAATGATCTTAGACTATGAGCTGTGACTACAGTTCAATGTATTGTTTCAAATTTCGCACCTTATGTTAAAATTCTGTTTATCACCATTCCCAAATTTAAAGAATACTTCTCTTGATATACCTAAGTCTTAGAGTTAATCATATCATTATATGTTCAATAATGTTAATAATGTCCGTCAATTGTTTACCTGAGTAGAACCAACTGTTTTCTAGAAGTGTGTGTGTACTCAAACTTAAGAAGTACCACAACAAAGGAAATGAATCCCTGTACACTACCTCATCAAGGACAATCACGTGGTACAACGTCTTGCTTACGTTTATATTTGGCGGGAATAATCAAAACCAATAACGCAATTCTCAAATTATCCTACAAAGTTTCAATGTTCCAATGTCCTGGACTCCTAATTCCATCATAGGTCAATAACTGATTACGTGATCATACTCATATTTCACAATGATTTACCCAAAGAACCATTACCAATTATTGATATGACAATAAGAAATGTACCCCTCCCAAAATTTAAGATTGGTACACAAATACACCTGTGTGTTATGAAAAAGTAATAAATCCTGTACTTATTCAATAATAAAGCCGGTCAATAACCTTTAAATTTTGAATATTTGGCCATAAGAGGAACACCAACATCTACAATGGGTCCTAGAAAAAGGTTTACCGAATTTTGTTATTTGATAATTCCCCAAATTTAAAAGGGAACATAAACATATAAAGGTAATAAACCTCTGTACATACCCATATAACATGTACCCATGAAAGAGAAACGAGGTAAACCACCCAAATTTATCATAATACATGTTAGGGTCCAGTACTATAATACCAAATATATAAAATGAGCAATTTCTAAAATTTAAGGAATGGGCCAAGGTACCCCTAACAAATTTTAAAGGGGTGCACAAATGTACCTATGTCTTATGATAGGGAATAGACCCCTATACATAACCATATAAACATATAAGGTAATAGGACCTCATCCAAGAGATAAATTGGGTCAAAATGTCAAACACTTGGTACAACGTATTGCTTACGTTTATATTTTGGCAATTTCGTACCCATGAAAGTGGACGATGTGGACCATCCAAATTTATCATGATACATATTAAGGTCCTGTACTATAATACCGAATGCTTAAATCAAAAAAATTCCAAAATTTAAGGGGCGGGCCAAGGTACGTACCTCTCCTAATATTGAAAGGGATGCACCAATGTACCTATGTCTTATGATAGGAAATGAACACCTATACATTACAATATAACCATATAAGGTAATAGGACCTCATTCAAGGAGATAAATTAGGTCAAAAACCAAACACGTGGTACAACGTATTGCTTACGTTTATATTTTGGCAATTTTGTACCCCTAAAAAGGGAACGAGGTGGACCACCCAAATTTATAGTGATCCATATTAGGGTCCTATACTGTAATACCAAATGTTTAAATTGAACAATTTCCCAAATTAAAGGGGTGGGCGAAGGTACCTCTCCCAAAATTTAAAGGCGTGCAAAAATGTACCTATGTCTTATGATAGGAAATGGACCCCTATACATGACCATATAACCATATAAGGTAATAGGACCTCATCCAAGGGAATAAATTAAATCAAAAACCAAACACGTGGTTGTACCTAAATTTGGCAATTTCGTACCCATGAAAGGGAACGAGATGGACCATCCAAATTTATCATGATACATAATGAGGTCCTGTACTATAATACCAAATGCTTAAATTGGAGAATTTCTGAAATTGAAGGGGTGGGCCAGGGTACCCCCTCCTAAAAATTTAAAGGGGTGCACCAATGTACCTATGTCTTATGATAGGGAATAAACACCTATACATGACCATATAACCATATAAGGTAATAGGACCTCATCCAAGGAGATAAATTAGGTTAAAAACCAAACACGTGGTTGTACTAAAATTTGGCAATTTTGTACCCCTAAAAGGGAACGAGGTGGACCACCCAAATTTATAGTGATCCATATTAGCGTTCTATACTATAATACCAAATGTTTAAATTGGGCAATTTCTAAAAATGAAGGGGTGGGCCAAGGTACCCCTCCCAAATTTTTAAAGGGGTGCATTAATATACACATGTCTTATGAAAGGTAATGGACCCCTGTATACGCCCATATAACCATATAGGGTAATAACACCTCATCAAAGGGATAAATTAGGCCGAAAACCAAACACGTTGTATAACGTATTGCTTACGTTTATATTTTGGCAATTTTGTACCCCTAAAAGGGAACGAGGTGGACCACCCAAATTTATAGTGATCCATATTAGCGTTCTATACTATAATACCAAATGTTTAAATTGGGCAATTTCTAAAAATGAAGGGGTGGGCCAAGGTACCCCTCCCAAATTTTTCAAGGGGTGCATTAATATTCCCATGTCTTATGAAAGGTAATGGACTCCTGTATACGACCATATAACCATATAGGGTAATAACACCTCATCAAAGGGATAACTTAGGTCGAAACCAAACACGTGGTATAACGTATTGCTTACGTTTATATTTTGGCAATTGTGTACCCCTAGAAGGAAATGAGGTGGACCACCCAAATTTATCATGATACATATTAGGGTCCTGTACTATAATACCCAATGTTTAAATTGGGCAATTTCCAAAATTTAAGGGGTGGGCCAACGTACCCCCTCCCAAATTTTTCAAAGGGTGCATTAATATACCCATGTCTTATGAAAGGTAATGGACCCCTGTATACGCCCATATAACCATATAGGGTAATAATACCTCATCAAAGGGGATAAATTAGGTCAAAAACCCCGGAAATTTAAATTTTTGGCAATTTTTTACCCATGAAAGGGAACGACATAGACCCCCAATACTGATAGAGGTACATACTGTTGTCCTAGGCTACCACACCAAATTTTTAAATTTGGCAATTTCCAAAATTTAAGGGGGGGTGGTCCTATGTACCCCTGCCAAAATTTAGGGGTGGGCCAAGGTACCCCTGCCAAAATTTAGAGGGGGTGGTCCTAGGTACCCCTAGGTCATTGACCCCGGGCCAAGGTCATTGACCTTTGACCTATGACGTCACAAAAAATTTTGCTGACTCGGCGAGATATACGCGGGCCCCTACTACTGCTGACTTCTCGATTGTCTATATGTTGCTATCTGTTGGATGGATCGATCACCTCTATCAACAAACTCTATTCACAACTTTTGACTGTACACTTCGGCCAAAATGGATGCTGATCCACGGACACACGGACAGACAGAGTAGTTATATTAAATGAGTTTTTGATAAACTAAACTGCTTAAAATTATTATTGAGCTTATACTAAAGATTCTTTGCATACGTACTTGCAGCTTCATCATCAAAACTTTATAAAACATGTAATTAGATGGTGGGTCTAAAGAGTCTTCTACGTAGCACAAAGTACGTATCTACGTATCTACGTTCGTATCTGTTCAGACCATGGCGTTCAAATCAGGCGGTAGTGAAAATTGTGGCAGCTCGGCATCCTCACTAAGAAAATAAACCCTAGAATTTACGAGTAATTCAATGATATTATGGTTTCTGGTGGGATTACCATGCCAAGACTAGAATACCACGTGCTCGGGCGGTACTGTCCTCCTTAAATATAGGTAAAAGACTCTTATTTAAGACGGTGACGCATGACACAATATAATTTTATTGTTTTCACCTTGTGAAGTGTGCCGCCATCTTAAATACGGGGATTTCATCTATGTTTAAGATGGTCACTCCAATTTTGGCATAGTAGTCCCACCATAAAGCATATTATCCGAGAATTCCCCGTAAATAATATAATTTTCTTTCTTAGTATTCATGGTCTTCTGTTGCTTTTGACGCAACTTTCGGTTTGCTTACTATAGTGCATAGGAAAGTCGCATTTCTGATGGCAATCTGCCACAATTCAAGTATTATGATGTTCTTAAGCGCGGGGATATTTGCAAAAACGTGGCTGCTCTATCACCTGAATAGCTATCACTTCATTTATTGAACAACAATGTATACCAAACTCATACCCTTCTTCAGATACTTCTAAGGGTAGAGTGAGTCCTATTTCCATTTGTTGCTTGTGATTTCTCCTATTATATTACGAGTAAATATTGCAACTGTTACGTTTTCAGAAAATAAAATAATTCCTAACTGAAACAATTTTCAGGTACCCGAAGTATAACGTAGGATAAAGTTTTACAATTGCAAAAACGACAAAGCAGACCACGGATACCAGAGAAGAAAGTAGTTGAACGTAATTAACAAGTGTTGCCAGTCTACAAATGATCATGGACCTATAGGTCGAGTATCTGCGAAACCATGGGTACGATTGTATTTTGTGTGTGTGTGTGTGTGTCATCAACTACTGTTTTCAAATCCATATTTTATCTCTGCTCTTTGTTCTCTTTATGTGATTTACTGAGAGCAGGAGCACCAATATGTGGTGTCACAGAGATTCCAGTTCGAAATGACAACATCAGAATCTCATATCTCTGAATCAGGTAATTAATGCGGAAAACGCACCAACGATTTGATAGTGTCTTCCGTTGTTTTCACTTACCCAACTTCTCGTACTAAAACTCTAATAAAGGTTATCTTGATTCAGAAGTGTCAAAAACACTGTAAGTGTTCTTTTGTAAAAAAAAAACTTACCCACAAGTATATTGATTATCCAATTTTGGTATAAAGTTTTAAATTTCGTTATCCTACCTTGTATTGACCATTCCTTCTTTCCTTCCCAATAACATTATATTAAAAACTAGTATTTACAGAGCTACCATAGGTACTTAATGTCAATCTAATAAGAAAGGATAAGATAACAAATTTCCTATTTAAATGGGCTTTCGGCTCAGTCTCTATATCTTAATATAGGATCTAAACTACTCTTAAACTCTCACAGTAAATCGAATTCATATTTCTCGCTACGAAGGTTAGAACTTTAATTATTTAGCTACGTGAAAATTCAAGATTGTACTAATGCAATGTCTTATATTTTTTATTCCAGGTTAACATCATGAGCGTAGTGTTCTTTTTCCTGTGTGTACTACTAAGTGACGTTGCCAACGGCAAAATAGGTAAGTAAAGTATGTTTTTTTCTATCGTTTTATATATGTATCGGAAATTATAGCTTAAAAAATGAATGCTCTTTTATCAGATTTTGATCCGAAATTTCCTTTTCAAGTTAAGACCCCTTTACATAACAGATGCCCTGATAATCTAATACTGGACATTAGCTGCGAAATAAATTTGTGAACCACTTTGTTTTTTTTTCTTTCTTTCTTGATATTTTCCTGTGACGAATCATTTCTCAAAGTTTGTCGATGTAGTTTCCGAACACCCTATATATATTTCTTCCGAAAGTTGAACCTTATGAGTAAATTAATATTTATTTCGTTATCAATTTCATAAATCTGCCAAGACTACACTTAAAGGTACTATCCTGGCCTTATTCTTGTGGAAAAATAGTTCTGTTGAACTGAGCGAAAGATGTAATGTAATAGCAGGCCCAAATATGGAGACAAATGAAAAAATATTCAAATATACAGACTTGAGTTGATTTTGAGTTTAGCGTCCCGCTCAGCAGCAAGGCTATACGAGACACAGACCTACAGCTTAATGTAAGTTCCGAATCACATGAGCTCCCGCTGGTAATCGAACCCTTGTCCCCCGCGCCAAAGATGCGTACGCTGTCCACATAGCCACGAGGGAGTTGAAATGATAAAGAAACTAATTTGGATATAACCAATGTGCAAAAATTTGATTCTTATTTGACGAAATATCATATAGTTCTTGAAGATGATCACATCAAAAATTTTAACAAATTCGAATCAGTAGATTATTATTGTCATAGTTAGTTTATTATTATTATGAGGCTACAAGTCACAAATCAAGAGTCCTTCAGGCACTGTGGTTCTCAGTTAACTTCTTAGTTCTTCAATTAACCACTACGTGGGAAGTGTTCATTTTAATATATCCTCCATCAACTGTAGATTTTCCCCTACTTATTTTTCCTTCCACCGAAAGTTTTATCACTTTTTTTTAGCATAGATATTCTTCTAAAATAATTTTCTAACTAATTTTCTTCTTTTTAATTACATCTGATATTTTTCATTTTTCCTCTACTCGTTCCAACACTCTCAATCTGATTTTCCTCTTCGATCCCGCTAATTCCCTCTATTCTCTTTCATTTCAAAACTCTCGTCACTTGTTTTAAGTTTAACGTTCCAAACTCGAGACTACACTAAGAAAAAATATATGTGGCGTACCTAACATCGTATGTTACATTTGTAAATCGTGCAGTTTTTGGACTTAACGTACAGCAAGTGAATAACTGAAAACGTATGTTTTATAACATTTTCTGTATAATTACTCCACCTGTACGTACTTTCCGTATGAAACAACATAGGCGGTCAAGGTCTCACATACAAACGGACGTATATAACATATAGCTGACGAAGATAGCATACATGTAATATAAGGAAGACTGTTAGATATCAGACATCCTGCAACGGCATGATGTAACATCTAAGGGCAGTGCCTATGTAGTATACGGATAACGTATTCTCCGTACTGAGGATTCCTCTGTAGTAAGCAAGAGGATTCCGTATATTTGTACAATATATCGCTGTTCGGAGAACGGATTTTTCTCAGTGTATACTTCGAGGGTAAGGACGATAATAATTAGGTAATAAAATGGATAATGACTACGGTGGAATGAAATAAGTACACTGAGAAAAAAAATTGTAGGTGGCATACTTAAAAAGATAGGTTACATGCGTAATTCCTGTAGTTTTTGGACTTAACGTACACCAGACGTATAACTGAAAACGCATGTTTTATAATACTTTCTGTATAAGTGTTCCATCTATACGTACTTTCTGTATGAAACAATGTAGGCGGTCAGGATCTCACATACAAATGGACGTATATAGCATATAGCTGACGAAGGTAACATAAGTATATACATGTGATATACGGAAAACTGTTAGATGTCATACATCCTGCAACGGCATGATGTAACATCAAACGGCAGTGCCTATGTATCATACGGATAACGTATGCTCCGTATTGATTTCTATAGTAAGCAAGAGGATACCGTATATTTGCACAATATACCGCTGTCCGGAGAACGGATTTTTCTCAGTGTAGGAGGGGACAGGAGGACTCTGAGAAAAACCAACACACTGTGTGTTGTCCACTTGGCGAGGGTAGGGATCGAACCAGGAATCTCCAATATCAAAAGTGAGCGTTCTACCACTGATCTATGTCAGCCCAGTTTGTCAATTTTGTCTCCAAAAGATATCGTTCTTTTCCGCAGATTTTAATGCTTAAAACAAAGCATTCAATTAATCCTTTTCCCTTAGTTCTTTATTCTTTATTGAAAGATTCATTTAGTAGCTTTTTTCTTCTCCGTAAACGCTTCTATTCTCTTCCTATTCTTGCTTTTATGTCACGTGTTCACTTCCGTCACTAAATATATTCCTGAGTATCAAGAACTAGTCACTTTTTCTATTTTCTCTTTCTTTTATCTCTATATTGATATAGACAACTTACTTTCAATGTGTGTGTGTGTATCTTTTATTTTAATCCTAGGATGGGTAGAAAGGAAATTGAATAAAATTGTGTACAGAAACAATCATTTCTGAGCAACAAGCTTTGTGCGGATTCCTTTCTTTCATTTATTGAATCAGAATGAAATCGTAAGTTACCCAACTGTTTTCTGGGATCCCTCTGGTGCTAGATATTGTAAAAACTTGTATATGACAACACATACATGGACATACATCACAATACGAGTATGTATAGAGCTAAATACACATTACACTAAGTAAATAATCCATTTACTCTCTTGATGAAACAAGAGAACAAATTTAGCTAGTTCGTTTATTGAAGCTATAAAGGTGTTGCCAGACATATAAATCTAATTAAAAAAATACGAGCCACTATACTGAAATTTCTTGTTTCTATTTTTAAGATTAAATCGTGTTATGCTTCAGTGAAATATTTATTTATGAAATTAAGAGTTCAAGGGAAAACAGTGATAACCCTAATTTTAAAACCGAGTGAGTGAGTTACAGAAAAACAATAATAACACTCATATGATGTGAATTGCAGAAACAATTAAAGATTTAAAAAAAAATAGCATACTGAATTTGCTGTTGTTTCAAACTTGAACTCTTTCGACAATTCAGCTCACATGAGTGTTATTATTGTTTTTTTTTTTTTAACTAACTCACTTGGTTTTAAAATGAGGGTTTACAACTATATTGTACTATATCAGTGAATTACTTTCATTTTTATCTTGTAGTTATTTTGGACAACGGTGCTTAAAAGTACACAATCTGTTGTGAAGAAGAAAAATGAATATTATATATATATATATATATATATATATATATATATATATATATATATATATATATATATATATATATATATATATATATATATATCAGATAGATATTCATGTAATGGTAGTTACAGTAACAAGATATAATTATTTGTTTAAAAGTTGCTATGACAACTGAAAAAATTGTTAATCGAGAATTGAGAATAAAGGGTTTTTGTGAAGTGTATTAGATGTGTCTAATTTCCAGGTTATGGAATTGCTAGTTCTTGTGGTGCATAATAGTGGTGACTTACCTTATTATTCAAATTGTGGGCATAAATGTAACGTATAAAAGAGAAAATTACGTATAAAGTAAGAAAAATATTAACATATGCCAACATATTGGACCGAGAATCCGAACGTTGACATATACAATTCTATCCACACATAACTCAATGTATTAGTAACCATAATAGCAAAGGGGCAATTTGAAGAGTTTTCTTATAATAAACTTAACCATTAAATTTAGGTAGAGCAAATAATTAGTTAAGATGGATAAATTAGATTGTAGAAATAAAAGTTGAGATATTCAGATCAGAATATTACCCCAAATCTGGCGCTGAGGCCTTACGTTAAAATTTATAATAGCTGTCATAATGAATTTTGAAGATAGGATAAGAATTAAACGAATTTTGAGACAAGGTCGAATAATAAAGTGTGATATCAATTAGCAACCAGCATTGTACTCACCCAGACTTTGACGAGTGAAGATTTTAGAGATGTCGATCCTTCTAGTCAGACGGTCACTTCAGAACTCCTCCAATTCCCTACTCTTTTTCGTCCACCTACCTTTTCTTCCTCGTTTTTGGTAGCGTCATTTCTTCTGCTTATCATTACATTTTTAGAGTTACTTCATAACGTGAAGTAGGAAGTCTTATTATTTCCTTGATACATTGCTACGTAACATATTTTTATATTTCCTATTTAGAAGAATGTTTTAACTAGACATAGTTTAAATTATTATGAGACTTTCTTGATTTCTTTGCATGTGTGAATGACCTACAGCACCAGACTGGGGATTGAATTTTATTTGCATTTAATATAACAAGGTTTACAAAATATTGAGCCAAAACCAATAAAATATTGATCGCCCTTCACCAAAATGCTCTAGTCACATTACAATATTATTTATTAGTAAACTGTTACAGATTATTGTTGGTTTTCGCCGTACTCTTCAAATATAAACAAAGTTGCACTAGATGTTTTTGGAAAACTTCAGTCACAACGTTAAACTGTCCCTTATGTTTTTTTTTTTAAAGAAACATAACTCATCCCAATATTTTAGGGCTGTAAGACCTTTGCCATTTTTGAGCAAATCGTGTGAAGAATTTAGCCCTAAAGTAAACTTCATATTTTTCCAAGGCAACAACACCCGAAAATACATGTTATATAGTTGGTAATTAAATATTGATTCTGTAACATAATCAAAATTGTTAGGACCACTTTCGAGATAACTACAATTCTCAATTTTCTAATTCCAGTAAACTATCCTTATTTTTGGAGAAAGAAGAAAGTTCTAAAAATTTGCTTCGGTGAATTTTGCTGAAATCTAAAGTTTGAAATTTGATTATTGGAGTGAAGCTTGTTTTTACTCAACTTAGACGTTCATGTGTCCGGATACTCCTCCGAGATCTCTGAACCCTTTTTAATCCAATTTGCCATGATGATTCGAGTGCGCGCGCTGTCTCTCGTAAGGGTCGCATGTCCCAATCGGACACACCATTGAGGAATAATCACCCAAAAACGTGATGCCCATAGACAACCTTGAAAAAGCATTTGGTGTACGAATTCTTATTGTAAACAATGGAAACTACAATTTTCAGCATTAGAAATAGGGCGAAACCTTTTTCGTTTTGTTCTGCGAACATAAGCTTTCAAAGTCATTATGCTTTTTGTTGATATGCCAAATTTAACTATTTGAATACCGTTATCGTTCACGGAAAAAAATATGCACTAAAAAAATTCTATGAACAATTAATAAAGATTGATCTTTACGCTCCAAATTTACAATTATTGCGTACCTAATACTACGTTGAACAACATAATTGTATGTGCATTCATCAGATCAAACGAACGGAATCCCAAAAAATATTTTTTTCGACTTGTAGTGTATGCGTACATGAAACTTATAAATACGATGAAATTTCCAGTTACATGCTTTTTGCTATTTTAAGATTTTCTTCTCTTCTATCCTCGCTGGAAAGTAAAAATTGGATGGAATCATTCGAGAAACATCTAGTTCCACGAAAAAACATTCTAATAGCTCATATATTCTTTTTACTCATTGACTTCAGCTAATAGGAACAAATACTAGAACTCAAGGAAGATATGAGAAATTTAGTGCACCAAGCGTAAGTTCAGAAGATCCATAGAGTTATAAAAATAATCACTAGCGGCACAATTGGCACTGCAAACGTGTTACACTTTCAATTGCACTGGTGTACGGCAAAAGCGCGCTTGCTTGGCATTGTATGTTATGAATGACGTTTATTTGGAGGAAGAAAATCTCAGTTTCTTGTACGGCTTATAGAGAAATTTAGAAAGAGGAAATAATACACCGTTTCAGGCTTTAGGTACACATATCTTTAGATATCGGAAAATTATTTACGTGCAAATGTATTTCAATGTATGAAATTAAGGCTTTTATCGAGACCCACTTATTTTTTCTTCGAACTCCAGAGACCTTACTCATTTGTCTTAAAAGCTAAAGTTTTCATTATTTTAATCAAATGTAAGAGGAGATTTATAATTTTCTAGAAACTTTCAAAACAGATAAATAATCTTCTGAAGATTAGTAACAGTCAGGAACGTACGTAAGGAGTGGATTATGGTGATATCGACCCCCGAAATCCCAAATTTTCTGTAAATTTAATCTAATTTCAGGAATAATTTTACAAATTTTAATATTATTATCCTCATATTCAACAGTACCCTAGCTTTGGACCTCTCGAAATAAATTCCTATGTACTTCCCTGGTGATAGTAGTCACATTAAACTGACAAGAAGTGTAAGAAGGGCTACAAGTTGAACGCGTGGTTGCAGAAAGGAATAGACATGTTTGATATAGCAATCATCGTTTATTATTAATTAAAGAAAGAATTTAGTGTTTTTTTAAATATTCGCACGGCATCACAAAGTGATTGAAACCATGATATGACGCACAGATACGTTTAATCTTTGAAGTCATTTTCTGTTTTACTCCAGTTGATCTAGATAAAACCAAGAAATAGCACAATGTTTTATTAAAAGTGTAATACATAAGTAAAATATATCTATGCATTAATGATGCTGCACAAATAATACGCACAAAATAAACGCAACGGAAAGTACGTATAGTAAACAAAATAACAACGAAGGAACTGTTACGAGCAAATGAGTTTTAGTACTCGCATACGGTATGTAATATTATTAAGTTTAAATCCTAAATATATGTTTCATATGGAAAGTAAGCAAATATTTCTTGTAATTTCTGTAAAAAAATAGAAAATTAATATAAATAAAGGTAAGATTGTTATGGATTTTTAAAGACGTTCCTAAAAGAAATTGTGGGTGAAGAAACAGAGATAGTGTTTCACATAGTAAAAAAAATAGTTTGAAAAACTAGTGACAGGAATATGCAATCTTTTTGTCAAACTCCCACAAACACAGATACATAGGTACAGAGAAACGGAACTAATCCCATGGGATTACTGTTCTTTCACGGTCACTCTTTGATCTTGTTGGGCAGAGTTTCAAAATGCTCACTCTAGATACGTCACGCTAGTACTCTGTGTAGTGAACAAGACGGACGTGTGTTAGTGTATGTGTGTGTGTGTGTGTGAGAGAGAGAGAGAGAGGGAAGAGAGAAGGAGAAGATAAAGAGAGAGATGGATTTTCTCTCGTTGGTCTTCTCTGCCAGTGGAAGCCTAATGTTGAAAAGCAAATTTTGTATGCTTGTCTGGAGATGCTGCGTTCTCTTAATGCTTCTGAGTGACTGACTGAGTGTCCTGTCTGCCTTGATCTAATCTAACAGTCACTAAACCAGGTAGCCTGAATGTTACAAGTTTCTCCACCTTCGCATAACATCTGTGTTTCCCTCCCAATCTTTAATATCTCCAGAGAATAATATTTTAATAGTTTTTTAGAGTTTCAAAACAGTAAAAATTCTAGTGTTTTTGTTTAATAGGGGTGCATATACAGTATATTAAATTATATTAAATACACGTATATATTAAATACACTTATATATATTAAATACCGTACACTTTTTGTTAATAAGTCAACATTCTTCATTAAATGCTTCCAAGGACATGGGCTTAGAAGTAAATACAGAGAAAACTAAGTACATGAAAATTTGCCGCGATCGTAATATTTCAAATTATGAATACGTCAAAATACAGGTCAAGTATCAAATTATACCTTCAGCACAGTGACTACTGTCAAATCAAAAACATATCCAGGAAAAAATTCAATTTCGACTGAAAGCAGGACATTCATGTTGTAATTCAGTTCAAAATCT
Source organism: Thermobia domestica (assembly GCF_964235325.1). Classification (NCBI taxonomy): domain Eukaryota; kingdom Metazoa; phylum Arthropoda; class Insecta; order Zygentoma; family Lepismatidae; genus Thermobia; species Thermobia domestica. Next base: position 103,846,062 of record NC_137461.1, read on the forward strand.
TTTGTCTACGCGAATTCTGTCGAGGAATTTGAAGCTCAAAATATATAAAACGATAATTGTATCTGTTGTGCTGTGTAGTTGCGAAACATGATCGTTTACTCTGAGAGAAGAACGCAGACTGAAAGTATTTGAGAATAGTAGCGAATATTCGGAACCAAGAGCAACGTAAATGGAGAACAGAAACTTTAGAACGAGGAACTACATAATCTGTACCGTTTACGAAACATTGTTAGGGTCATTGGGTCTAGGAGGCACAGGTAGGCAGGTCATGCAGCCTGAATGGAAGAAAGTGGGAATATTTTCAAAATTTTAACTGTAAATCTAAAAGGATAATAACCATCAGGAAGATCTAGGTGTAGATAGAAGGACAATATTAAGACGAATCTAGCAGAAATAGTAATACAAAATAGAAACTGGATTCAGTTGACCAATGACAGAAATGAACAGAACTTTTGTGAATACGGTATTGAACTTCCGAGTTCCATAGGCCATAGAGTTAGTTAGTTAGTTTATAGTCAACATATTTATTCTTTAAAAACATGAATACATTTATAGGACTTATAGAAGATTTACAAACACTACAGGGCAGTGGCACTCCCTTGGGTGAATGCGGTTGTCCTTAGCGTACCCATAATCTTAACCCATTCCACCCACGCACATTGCTGAACGTAATACTTGAACGAAACAGTCTAAGAAGCAGAAAAAGATTTCAATTATTAAATTTTGCTTTGTCTTACATTAGCCATCATTTCCCTTATATTTTCCCCCGAAAAATGCGTTTTTCCTCTTTATTTATTTATGTATTATTACATATAATAAATCTCATGAAATCTCAAACGATCTCTACATAATCTATCGCCTCTCAATTTCACCTTTTAGTTCCAACGCCCCCTTTGGAAAAGAGAACGCCCAAGCTGTTGTACGGCATGTATGTGTCACTGTTAGGGTCATGCATGTCAGTATTAGCATCGTACACTGTTAGGAATATGTGTATCAGTGTAAGAAGAAGAGACATTGACAATGAACGATATATCGTTTTATGGCCATAAAAAAATTGTGCTTCTCGATTTACTTGAAAACTGTGCATGATATTTTACTCTCAAAACATATAATTTTTATGAGCTCAATGTGATCTTATGGGTTAATATACTGTATGTACAGCGTGCATCAAAAATTATTTTACAACTTTGAAAACTCATATTGATTGATTCACTTATTTTACAGACATGGTTTTGATTGTCATTTTGTCAAAATGCATCAAGTTTTTGACTCTCGTAATACACTAGTTCAAAAACAAACGACCGCAAGCGCCAGCGGCGGTTGCAGCAAAGTTAGCTGCTTTACTGGTCCCCAGTGTGCTAGCTGTGTGTTTTGGTTTGAAGAATCCAAGTCTCTGACAACTGTGCAACGTAATTTTTGTACAAAGTATGGTAAAATCATTGCAGTAAGCCTACTATTTCTCAGTGGCGTGTTTTATTGAAACTGGATGTTCGGTAAGACACAACACATCTTCAGGTTGTATCCGTACGTCTGAAGATATTGTACAGCAAGAAATCGACTTCAGACGGAATTTGTGACGCATCACAAATGAAAGCTACATTGAACATCTTTAGGTATAAGGTAAAAAACAAACTTGATGTGTTTTGCTACAAAACGACACCAAAGCCATGTCTGTAAGAGAAATAAGTAAATAAATATGAGTTTGCAAAGTTGTACAATCCTTGTTGATGCTTCATGTATCATATGTAGGCAATATTATAGTGAAACAAAGAGTTAAACACTTTAACCGAAACATGGGTCTCTGAGACCCAGTGGTAAATTTTAAAACGCAATATCTGAAACCCTGGTTGCTCGTGAAAGTTTAAATTTATTTGGCCCTTTTTATTATAAAAGACCTTAAATACATTTGAAAGTAAATATAATACAAAATTGACTAATGGGTCTCTGAGACCTTGTGTTTCTCATAACGTTTCTAAAACTCGTGTTTCGGTTAAAGTTTTAAAAAGTTATCAAATTTATGAGGAAAAGTTCCACTACCACCTTCATCTTAATATGTTGGCGTAGTTATCGTATAACATGAAATTTTTAGTTACTAAATAAATAGTTTCTATTGATTTTCTAAGAAAAAACTGCACACGAGGATTTACATTCAACTATACAATTTTGTTAAGCTGACTAAGATTTGTCGATTAACGTATGCTTTGTTCATAGGTATTTTCCCCCGCTAAAGCAGAAAAATACAGAAAGTTTTATTTCAAAGTTGTTTTAGGTTTCATTTATCAGGAGAAATTCAGAGGTAAATTAGCTCCGAATTATGAACAGGAAATCGAAATTATTTTTTAAATTAGCAGATCTTATCTAGCGACTTTTAGCTTGAAACTATAAGTTTGCACTTTACATTTATGTAGTACGACTGAAGTAATCGAAGCCCCACTATCCCTGAGAAACTCTACATTTCTGATGTTTCTTTTTTCAATTGTTTGTCGGGTTTTGTCGAAATTTCGCTGTTGACAGTCAGCATCGTCTCTTAACAAGATTTATAGAAGATAAAACTCCTAGATCAGTAGAACTATAGAGGTACATTCTATCTATTACGTAGAAGTCAATGAAGTGAAATATGTTTAAAATATGTAATCATGTATGTACACATGTTTATCAACAATGTAGCGAAGATATGTGCTCATTTCATTGGAAAACGCAAGAATTGGAGCGAGCTACATATACACGCAAGTAGCATAGAGGATTAGTAAAATAAAGGCGCAGGGGCAGTTAGTTAATTTTTCCCTCACAACGTCGAATAATTATGTTTATGTATTTGCTACTGTTTTTACTCCTTGTTTACATGCTACCATACCCGAACTTTGAATATGGTATCTGTTGGAGATATGGACTGCCGACGACGTTTTCATGTTGAATGCGTTGTGGTCGCGACATTCAATTTTCATTTCAACTTATTTTTACGTTAGAAAATAATTAGGGTTCTGTAGTATCCTTTGTGGAATCCCTTGTGCAGTGCCAATAGGTCCAAACTTTTAACAATAATGGATTATTTTGATGTTGATTTCCTCTAATTGCCCTTTGACTGTCATTGATATGTCCGTAACATCTCATTCGAAATTTTCGCACAAATTTAGCGCCCAAACTTAACGTATTCGGATCTATGTAGTTTGGGATGTTTGATTTTCTACCACCTTGTATTCATGTAATTAATTTTATAAAAACTAAAGTGATGTGAGAAAAACGAAAATATTATTGAAGATTTGAAGATAAGACAATACAAGAATATTGAATATAGTTGGAAAGGAAGAAACTCCATATTTGTTATAACCTCATTTGACAAAAGCAATTTTGTTGTGGAAGATACGGTAAGAAAAAATGAGAATGAAATCTTTAAGTTTTACATCCCAGGATTATGCCGGTTAGGCTAAAGGACATCGTGATGATGAGAAGTGAATAAAAAGGTGAAATGAAGAAAGTAGGAGGAAACGGAAGAACTCCGAGAAAACCCATGCACACGGTCTTTGTCCACCACAAAGTTCACTTGGCGCGAGATGGAATCGAACTAAGGACCTCATGCACCAGAGGTGAACGTTCTACCACTGAGCCACCGCGGTCCCCAAGATATGGTAAGGTATTGTAATGAAAGTGGAATGGGAAAATTGCAAATCATAATGGGTAATACATCAAAATGAAGAGATCTCAAGATGACTGCAGAGTAGATAAGATTGTGAAATTTGCGACAAGGAACCTCACAATGGTGGCTGGACACTTATGATTAATGCTATGATTATTTGGTGTATGGCGATGAACTTGCAAATCATGCAGAAAATTACAGAGAAACAAATGCATATTTTAATAGTAAATAATAGAAAAAGGTAGGTCGTTTGATATTAATGTTTAAATAACTGTTTTCCTTTTCTCCGCCTCGGTCGCCAAGATTTAAACTGTGTAATCCATGTTCAAGCTGGGCTAATCTTTTACATAAACCTCTCTTTCCCCCTTTCTGTCCTTCCCATTCCTTTTCGTCTAGATGGAGGTCACATGTATAAAGGCATTTAAATCTAATCAGAGATTTATACTTGTATAATAGGTTCCGAGCACGTTAGAAGAAGCAATCACGCTATATGCAGTTACTGCGTAGCCTTAGCGCTTAACTTGTATTATGCTTCATGCCACACGCAAGTTCTTTGTTTTGATTTGATGCTGACAGTCATAAGCATGCACTAAGGATGAAGGACGTTTTAACGTACTACAGGAGGAAACATGAGAATATCTTTTATCAGTTTACAAGAACCATCAATACTACATGTCTGTTTCGTGAAATATAATCTGTTCTCGGTGATTTAAAACTCTTTTAGCTGACCAATGTTTTGTAGTATAGGTGATGAAAAATGGAACCGAGGAGCTAGAAATCTTTCACTTTACGAATGGAATCACGTCGCTCAAGCTATGTGTAACTAAGTTCCTAGTACTGCAATGCATTGCCCCTAGCTTAATTCTCAACAGACCGCAAGAAAGAGAAAACAAGTCGATGGTAGACCACATGTAATCTAAAAAGTGCTATTTTTGAGGCATTTTTTTACAAGGCAATTAGTAAAAAGGAAACTCAACTATCTCAGATAATAAGTGAATTAGTGTAGCTTTTTCCATAAATTTTCGCTGTGTTCTCTATGCTTTCTCTATGCTCATACTTAAAAATTTAAAAGACGAAACTTTTTCGTTATTAACATTGGTCAAAAATAATGCTAATAGAATTTTATTATGTTATTGTCCGTCTTTTGGGTGAATGATTTTCGAAGTCACTGCTATTGTACAGCTCAAGAGGTGAATGGGACTTTGGTAGAATAGTCGTGAGTAGTTTTATGCATTATCTTTCAAAATTGCGAAACCTATGAATTGCAGCAGTTGTCTGTTGTATTTTCATTGCAAGTGCGGGAGATCGTAGCAGTCATTTTACAATATAGATTGTGATTTGAAGAGGATAATAGAACACTACACGAAGTATTTCATTTCGATAGTGAAAGACAAAAACCTAGATGTGTATTTCCTACATTGGTAGAGAATGGAAAGTGAACATAAGAAAGGAGTAATGTAAAAAAAAAGTCATATTCGTGGGGTAATTGCTCAGCGCCGTAACTTACATTTTTTCGGGGGGGGGGCAAACGTTAATACGCGTACTTGGGCCCCCTAGAAATTTTTTCCCTAATTCTTGGGTCCCCTCTTTGCATCTTTCTCCTACTCTTTAAGGGGCCCTGGAGCCTGTGGGCCCTTTCGCATGGCAAGGGCTGCGGGACCGTTAGTTACTCCCCTGGGATCGGTCAATACATGACAAATTAAGGGAACAATATTGACAAATCTCAAAGCCATACGAATAAATATTATTTCTAAGGCCCCTAATATATATATCGAAATGGACCCATGATTCATTTTTCTTTTATTTACATTTTGTGTGCTGTTTTGCTTATGTAATGTAGTAAAATTTTGTCTTAAAATGGGCCCCCCTCGAATGGCGGAAAGCTTCCCTGGGGCGGGCAGTTGCCCCCTGCTCCCGCACAAGTTACGGCTCTGTAATTGCTAGAGAACTGTGATGATCATTTGCTTTAATTTGTGAAAGCTGTAAAAAAATCAAGTAATGGCAGCAGAAACTTTGAGTTCGTAGGAACAATTGTTACTATGTCAAACGAATGGTCGAGTATTGGCCTCACTATACTGTTCGTCAATTTCGTTGTAAGCATCGGAGACATGCCAGCATAGCGAGGCGTAGGCGAAGTCAGTTCCTAAAATTGACGGAATTTGAGCATCTTATTGTAGTCCTGCAAGAGGCCCGACATGTCAATTGTGCAGCAGTGATCCAAGGAAGATGCAAACGTATGCCAATCTTATTCTGAATGGCAAAGGTATACGGATTCACGCTTGGATATCCGCATCAGACAAACTACCATTGCGAATCGTACATATTAAGACTAATATCGCACTCAATGTGTCAGCTAGCACCATCTGAAATTATTTGCTGTTCAAAGGTAAACGATAACGAATCCTGCTTTCCAGACTTCAATTTACACTTTCTCAGCCTGCAGATAGCCTCCAATACTGTCACGAAAGAAACAACTGAAGACATGAACACCGAGCAATGTTACTTGAAAAGGGAGGCCGAATTTCAGCAAAGAAACAAATGAATGGACAAATTATAAAATGCACGTTTTGTGAAGAGAATTTGAACAGAAGTACTCCTTTATTCCTTTTTCATTAATAAAAAAAGATTTTCGAATTTTCCAACAGTTTTCTCATTCCCCACCATATCATTAGGGATTTATGGGATTGGGGATTTCTGGGCTCTCGGCATCTATGGTCATGCTAACCAGTCCCACTTGAGGGATGACGTTCCTCGGCGAGCATACTATCCAGGGAAAAGGAAGAAAGAAAGGATTGAGGAAAGAAGGAAGCGCTCTGGGACCTATATGTTAGGTATCACCCCGATATTTGCCTGGTGTGAATGAGGAAAACCTGGAAAAACCTCACTCAGTATGGCTGTCCTGAAAAAGCTTTTTACACTTTTTCGACCGAGTGTTCTCACCTATAATCGAAGCCGGGATTGCTAACACCAAAGGCAAGAGCGTTAGCGACTACGCTACGCGGGGCCTCCACTATATCATTAATTTTGATTTGTAACATTTACAGCATTTTCTAAATAACTATGTAAAAAAGAGGATTTCAAACATACAAACGACTATATAACTATGAGATTGAAAGATACTACAGAAATGATTATAGGTATTCGAAAGAAGAGTGAGCATTTAAAATTATTCGAACACGGCAATCAAATTAAGTAAAAATATTTAAGCGATTTTAGAATTTTGATTTCTTGCTCAGCGGGATAAATCATTTCTGTATATGAGTGGAGTGAGTGTATGTGTGTAGCACATTTGAGTCTATCTAGAATATATTGCACATCATATAAGGGAAAATGTTTCCATCAGTTTAGTACTCAAGTTGTGTGAGAATTTTCCTTTAGAGAGTAAAAGAAATACGAAAAAATATGGATGCTTTTACTGTCTGACTCGCTCTCCCCATCTAAGAGCAGACAAGGAGAAAAACTGAAGTATAAGCTTCAGTACTTCAACAGACGAGTATAACCCTTAAGATATAGGAGCTGAATAAAATGATGACACTGAAACTCAAATGTAGTTGGTTGTACGTGCGTTTATAAAAGGATTCTTTCCTTGCATACAAAAAAGACATTCCAACTACAACTTTAAACGGCGAGCACAATACGTTCCTTTATCTGAACAATTCCATTGCACGAAAATAGTCAAAAACTGTTGAATTGGTAAAAAATCTCAAGTATATTATATATATTAAATTCCTATGCTTTAATGTGTTATTTGTGATAAATACCTATAGTTCCGGATATATTAATTGAAAATTAAGAGTTAATAATAGTTTGAGGTTATTCTATCGGAGTGGTTTTCAACCTAATTCCTATCATGACCCCCATTTTATCAAATCCTCTTGCCAGCGACCCCTTATAATTTCTGGTTTGTAATAAGCTTGTGTGGGATTTTTAATATACCTATTGCGGAGATCTCACGATATTCATCTATTTCTATAACAGTAGAATCCATTTCTTGTTTATAGTGGGTAAAGTAACTTCTCTAAAAGCCAATGGATAGAAACCAAATTTGATCAGTTTATCCATATTACAAATATTGAATCCGACCCGACATACTGTTTCAAAATGAAAGCCGTTTGAAAATTTTAAAACTTCATAACTCCCTTAATTTTGCATCATATGATGAAAAAGATGGTTTCAAATTTATGTTTAAAAAACTTGGACAGTTGTTTTAAAAAAATGAGTATTTTAAATGACTTGATAATGTGAGTCATGAAAATTGAAACGGATATTGCTGCAATAGTAAAATCACACCCTGGCCAGGTATCTCATTAGCTTTCAATTTTAAATGTATTTCAATATGCAGATTTTGTTGCATTTGCATTTTTCTAATATTTCAATAAGCAGTTCTCAATATGCATTTCTGGTATTTTAATATGCATTGTTTCATATCGTACCTCTATCACTCAAATTGATTTTTAAACAACTTTGCACCTGTTGAAAATCTGCATTCCTATCAGAACAAAATTCAAAATAATATTTAAAAATATTTTCCGGTATTAGATTCTAATTATATTTATCTCTTTCACTTATCTTCGCAATACCAATGAAAGCCCCTAGCGACTCCCTTAGGGATCGCGACCCCGGGTTGAAAAAAAAAACTGTTCTATCACAGTAACCATAATGCTACTGTCATTTTGCTATTAGTGGAAGCAGGGTTGTTTTGTTTAAAACAAAATGTTTAAAACAAATGATTAAAACTTGGTTTAAACAATTGATTTTGTTTTAAATAAATTTTATATACGTTTTAAACATTTTGTTTTGACACGTGTATTTTTAAGACTTGTTTTAAACATATTTTTATTTTATTTCATTTTTATAAAAAATCTGCCAGAGAAAGAAAATTGTCAAAAAGTGCTTCTTATTCATAAGACTATTTTCTTCCCATGTAAATGTTTTGATTTCTCGTGGCTACAGCAGGTCAATGTGGTGATCTACAATTTCTTTTGTCTCTTTTTTCCCCTTTTTTAACGTTTATTGTACTGTTTAAATGCTTATCAGTTAATTTGCGATAAAGTGTCGTAGTACAAGGTTGGACTTCTTATGGAACTGATATTAAAAAATAAATAAAAGAATTATAATGGAAACAAGTTTTTGTGTTGTATTCAGAAAACAAACAAAGGGTTCTTTGCTAAATTGTGCTTCTGAAATATCGCAGGCATTCGTTGATACAGTGTTGGTTCTCAGTCTTCATATATACATCTTTAGAGAAAGAATCCAAAAAGAAAGAAAGAAAAACTACATGACAAGGTGCAATCTAGAGTTTTATATGGTTGCCGCTAAAGAGGTGCGTCCGTTTAGAGGTCATCCGCCCCCTAGCCTCAATTTTAGATGTTAGGAACAGTAATGCAGATTTAGAAACCCTTTGCTGAGCAAAATCCACAGAAAAACTTTGAGGTCTTCATACCGAATAAATACAGACTTTGATCACAATTTCTATTGACCGTAAGGAAGTATAGGCCTAAATTGCTCTCTTGTTTATATTTTGGCCTAGGATTTCAAAGGTGGATCTACTTTTGAGTTTCGGGCCTGTTTAAAATTCTGGAAATTGGACCTAAGCAACGTTCCAGTTTTGATAATCTATATTTCCTACGTATTTATTCGGTGTAAGGACCAGGGCTGCCAACTTCTCTTAAGAAAAAATCGGGACCGAACAATCGGTGTTGGAACCCCCCGAGAAAACTACACGTACGGCGAGCCGTTGAAAACAATGTAAATAATCAGCTGAATAACACGAACCTGAATGAATGCGGCACTTTGTTCTTTTTTATTTTCCCACCCACTGCTCATCGCTAGGTATAAGCAATATATACAACAAATTCAAACCAAAACAACTGCAATTTATTTAATATAAACAAAGTTTAGAGAGAAAACTGTATAGATTTTTTTATCAAAAACGAGTGCATACCATTGTTAAGGAACTACTGACAAAAAAGTGTTACTCAAATCAAGTATTATTTTTTGGCTATTATGGTGCGAAAAATTCAAATCAAAGTAATTGTAATTTATTTAACATAAACAAATCTTAAAAGAGGTTGCAGAAACAATATGTTTAGTGCTGCATAGCATATACTATCATCATAATCGGCTGGATTATCAACTCAAAACAGTTAGGGAATAACTATAAGTTAAAGACGAGCTGCTATTTTTTATGAGTCAAATTAAAACACACATTTGTTACAAGTGATTCTGTACATAAAACTGCATGTAAAAGAATGTTATTTCTTTGTAAAAATTGACCAGTAAAATTTTAATTAACTTTGAAAATCGATAACATGGGACAATATATGTCCCGACTAATGTCCGGTCGGGACGCGGAACAAATACGTCAAAAATCGGTACAGTCCCGATCGAATCGGGACGGTTGGTAAGTCTGGTAAGGACCTCAAACTTGTTCTGTTGAACTTTTGCTTATCTAAAGGTTTCTAAAACTGCCTTACTGTCCCCAAAATCTCAGATTCAGGATAGGGTTGGGGGCGACTGCCTCCTGCTCCACTGATGCCCCTGTCTAGCGGCTGTCATATGAAACTATCCTACGCAATTTTACGTGGTTTTAGTTACATTTATTTCGGACTCTTGACTGTGAAGATATTACGTTTTGAAATAGAATTCATTTCCTGAGTAAAACTGAACCTTATTGAAAATGCACTTGGATCCCTTGTGCTCTAAACGCCCCAAACATTACTTTCTTTCAATAAATTATTGGCTTGAAAAAAAGGAACCAATTACATAGGCTTGCAGAAAATATTCTAAAATTAACACAACGCGAAGTGTGCTCCAAATATTACTTTTCGAAAATTTATTATTTTAAAATAATTTTATTAGCATCAGTGTTCTGAAATAGTAATGAAATTTTGCAATTAAAATCTCACCCGCCTCACGATACGTGAGTTTAGCCCCTGATGAAATAACTAGAAAACTTTCAGAAACAGTAACTTTGAAATGACTTGTCTTAGGGCTAAAATAACCGCACAAGCGTATTTCTGGTAAAATTCTAACCTTAAAACATGTAAAATGATTCCCTTTGCATTTGAAATTTCGAAATGCAATCAAAGATGGCCGCTATGATGCTTGATAGCACCATCTGATGTGTGAGACCTTAATCTTAACAAATAAGTTATTACCCGATTTTGAAATATATGTTTAGAATCATTTTTCTTACAAGCTAGCCGATGGCTAGCGCCCTTTTAGAGGGTTACACTCTCTTTAAGGAAAGGGAATTTTATGGAGAATGTGATATTGGATGTATGAAGGATGGTCTATGGGAAGGTAGATATAAATTTATCTTTATTTAGTAAAATCTATAAATAAACACAGGACTTAAGGCTTTTGCAGCCTTAACATTTGGGTTGGGAGACATACAAAATACTACAAAGATATATAATATACATAATACATAATATACATAGTATAAGGAGAAAATGTAAGACACAGATAAAGAAGGATGATAAATCAAGAAGCTATGGTTAAAAATATAATGAGAATTTAATCAGATGCAGAAGGAAATAATTTAAACACTAGGCCAAAGTAGTATCGATTTGTATGACAATGGGGGTGAGAGATGAGATGAGGTGCAAAACACGCCACAACACATAGGAAATGTTAATTGAACACATGAGAGTATCTTCTTGCCTAGGGGCAACTTTAGGCTATGATGTGGACAGGGGGTAGCCCATGTTAGTGATAGAGGAGAATCACTGTGCAGTAGATGGAGTTATGAACGGATTTTGAAAATGAGTATGAAAATCATCGAGAAGATTTAAGTCTGGGTGATTCGGTGGCAGTGTGCAACAATACAGGGTAAATAATAATAACAAGGGCGTGTGCATATATCGAGAGGGCGTGGGATGAACTGCTAAATTATGCATGGCATCCATAAGAAGAGGATGATGATCGTGGTAACGTTTAGTAAGATAGGTAAATCTGAGTTTTTCGATATGGTACTGTAATGTAGGGAATGTGATAAGACTTTAAAGATGTTGGGTAGGGCTGGGTAATTTGATTCTATGTGCAATTCGGAAGGCATGACGTTCAAGTATTAGGAGTTTGTGGTAAAAACTGGTTGGGGCAGATACCCAGGCTGTGTGGCCGTGTGTGAGAGTTGGGCGGAGAAATGCTTTATAAGTAGTAAGAACAGTGGCTGGTTTTAAACCCCAAGTAGTGCTAGTTCAACGTTTCAGTAAATTTAAATGATTGTATGCTTTACAAGTGATTGATGCCAGGTGCTGCTTCCAGGTTAGATGTCGATCAAATGTTACCCCTAGATATGTTGCTGTCTTACTGGCTTGTATGGGAACCTGGTCGACTTGAATGGATAATCTATTGTGGTTGCGGCGAATCCTAGTTGACTTTTTGGGTGGTAGAAATACGATGGCTTGTGTTTTTAAAGCGTTAATATGAAGATGCCACTTCGTGCACCAGAGAGAGAAATTATCTATAGCTGTCTGCAAAAGCGTATTAATTTGTTGCATGGTATTATCCAGTGCAAGGAAGGCAGTATCGTCAGCGTATTGAAATATGTGCACTTTGTCCGGTAGTGGAGGCATATCGGTGACAAACAGAAGGTATAGAAGTAGAGACAATGCCTAATCTTGTGGAACACCAGAGAGGAGAAAAATGGGATGAGATAACTTACTGTTTATAGAAACATATGCAAGTCGGCCAATCAGAAAATTGTAAATGATTCGAATATATTGGATAGGAATATTAAGGCGAATGAGTTTGTAAATGAGATCCAGATGCCAGACCTTGTCAAATGCTTTTTCTAAATCGAACAAAACGAGACAAAACGGTTTGATAGAATTATAATGATTAGTGATCAGACTAGAAAGATGAAGCAGTTGATCATTGATGGAGAAAACAGGTCAAAATCCGGCTTGATAATTAGGATGTATGTTGTGTTCTGCGAGATATTGATGAAGGCGTTTGACCAAGAATCGGTCCAGGATTTTACTGAATGTGGATGTGAGCTGTATGGGACGATATGAAGAAACATCGTCCATTGGCTTGTTTGGCTTTGGAAACATCAGGGTTTTCGACATTTTCCAGGTAGTTGGGTAATACCCAGTGCGAAGAATAAAAGTGTAAATCGCTGCTAGAAGGGTGAATAAAGAGAGAGGACTTTCCTTGATATGTCGATAAGTGATGTTATCAAAGCCAGGTGCAGAATTACGTTTCCGGGTGACTACAGTCGTCTGTATCGTCAACAGTAATAGGAGAAGCTAACGGTGTGTGAGGCGGAAGAGAATGAATTATGCTGGGCTGTAACTGGTAAGCAGAGAGATTGATCTTTTCAACGGGATGAGATGCATGGTCAGGAGGTTGTGGTGTGAATATGCGTTGAAGATTGTCTGCAAATGCGTTTGCTTTTTCTACATCGTCTTGTGCAGGTGAGTTTTGTATTAACAGAGGATATGGGGTCCTAGTGTATTTGCCACACTGCGCATTGAATCTTTTCCAGTACTTTGAAGGATGATTAGTGTCTGAGAGTTTGTTGCAAGCTTTTACCCAACATCGAAGTTTTTAAGCACGTATATAGTTACGTACTGTGCGCTGTAACTGTTTGTGATGACCCAATGATTCCGGATTTTGGGTGAGAGTATACTTACGATTAAAAACTGACGTGATCATGTGATCATTGTGAGGTAATGAGGTGGTAAATTAGGTTGATATGGTCTAGTTGTACTGGTAGGTATAGACAAAGTACTGGCTTTCTGAATGGAAGATGTGATCGTGTGTATGGCAGCGTACATATCGTCTTCTCTTGAGGGCGCTGTAGTATGAGCGGTGAAGGTGGTAAGATGACTCCTGTATCTGTTCCAGTTAGCTTTATCGAAGCGAAGGATTGTGGAAAGATTAGGTTTTGTTTGAGTTGGGTTTGAGCTGTGAGTGTTCATAGAAAGTTTAATTGGAACATGGTCGCTGCCAAGTGGATCTAAAACTTCTATGAGGCTGCGTGAGGCAAGATTTGCTGACGTTATGACTATGTCTGGCGTTGTATTTGATATAAGGCGAGTCGGTTTGGGAAGATCGTGAATAATACCAGTGGTATGAGTAGTGAGGAAATTTCTGAAGTTAGTTCTGTCCTGCTCTGTTCGACTATGCATATTAAAGTCTGCTATAATGATATAATAGATGAAGTTGTTGGAAATGAATTGAACAAATGCAGTGGGTAATGGGTGACCAGGTCGGATGTATATTGTTGGTACAGTGATTGTAATCTTTCGAAAATAGAGTGATATGATAACGTACTCTGGAAGTTAAGGAGCATTGTAGATGTGGCGTCGGTGAGGAATCATATGAAGGAAACCTATGGCAGTACCACCATGGGCACGTTGAGCTGGTAATTTGGAGTCATCGCATAACAAGGAATATCCTGGTATGCGAAATCTTATAGAGAGTATTAGAAATGTTTCGTTAAGCAGAAAAGCATTGGCATGTTCTTCCCAGAGCAACGTTTCGAAGAGCACTTTGTTTTGTCGAAGAGAACGGATGTTAAGATATAAGAACACCAGAGCCATGATTGGAAGTGTCAGGTATGGAAGTATGAAAATGGACTGTGTTTCCAGAATAGGGGGCAATAAAATTGATATTGAATGTAGATTTGGCAGCTTGAATGATCTGTTGAAGTATGTGCGGTCGTTGAAAGGGTTGATTATTTTGCATTGCTAAAGTGAAGAACATCAGTAGTTGATTGAGAGTGATTGGCGCGTCTGATGAATGGTGATTAGTGATATGTTGTGCAGGAGTACGAAGTGGAACTACAAGCTTGGGATGATCCTTTTGTGGTTCAGGTTTGCCTTTACATCTATAACTGTATGCAGGATATTGCTCTTGACAAGTGGGTCATTTCGGAGGGGAGTTGAGATTCGTACAAGTACGTGTGGAGTGCGGGCCAGAGCAATAACCACATTTTTGTTTGCTGCGACATTCAGCAGTAGGATGCGTATTATACTCTTGACATTTCTCGCAACGTACAGGAAATAGTGGTGAGGAACATGATAGTTCCACCCTGTGCTTGTGCTGATATATAACAGCTCCGTTAGCAAACAGGTCATCAATCGTCTCTTGGTGTGAAGTCAATACCCGGACCATATAGGTAGGGCCTCGATCGTTCTTGATTCTAATGGTCTTTGTGATCATATGCCCTTCGTATTTCAATTCCTCTAGGATCTCCTCATCAGTGTATGAAGGAATTAGAATCATGTTTTTAACTGTTCAAAATTTTTAAAACATGTTTTTTGTGTGTGTGTTTTAAAACAGGTTTAAAACAGTTTAAACACCTTTTTCATGTTTTAAACACATGTTTTGTTCTTTTTTTTTAAAAAAAAAACTATTTTTTCCAACCGTAAGTGGAAGGCATAGTGTAATGTATAAAGTTATACCAATTTGGTAATAAACAGCATCCATTTATTCCATACATCGTAAACATTCACTAAAGTCTGTAATAAATTAATTCGTATTCAGTATTAAATAAAATACAGCATTTAGTTTTCTTAACAAATGATTCAAATCATACATGTGAATATTTGGAAAGCAGTTAATATCAGCCAAAGATATAAAAGTGAGTAATCAAGGACAACGTGAGATGAGAAGCAGTGACGTATCTAGAAGGTAAAAACTGGGGAGGTTAGCAAGAAACCAGACTATGGTAGCTATATCACAAGTTTACTATAAATTTTCAAATATATATATAGGGGTCTAAATAATAGCTTAAATTATTTTTGTCACTCTAAAAACTAGGAGCCTAGCTTCCCGGGCCTCGTGCTAGTTCCACCACTGATGAGAAGAAAGAAAATTAATATAAAATGAAATCTTTCAGTTTTACGTCCCACACTTATGCCAGCTAGACTAAAGGAAACGCTGATAATGAGAAATGAATGGAATGGTGGAATGAACGGTATACGGACAAAATCTCGCGGCAGAAACATCGCCGCCCAAAATCTCGCCGGCCAAAACCTCGCGGGACAAAATCTCGTCGGGCCAAAACATCGCCGCCCAAAACCTCGCGTGGCCAAAACCTCGCGGGACAAAATCTCGCCGGGCCAAAACCTCGCGTGGCCAAAACCTCGCCGCCCAAAACCTCGCGGGACAAAATCTCGCCGGGCCAAAACCTCGCCGCCCAAAATCTCGCCGGGACAAAACCTCGCCGCGAATGAAACTTTTCTTTAAAATTTACCCAATGTGTTTCTTAATATGCAATTCCACATTACAAATAATAATAATAATAATAATAATAACAATAATAATAATAATAATAATAATAATAATAATAATATACAAAACATCGCGTGCGTGGGCTTTCTCGGGTTATTCCCGTTTCCTCCCACTTTCTTTATTCGATCATTTCCTTCATCCTGGTCATCTACGTCTTCTTTAACCTATAGGACATAATCAAGGGACGTCGTAAAAACTCATATATTATTTCATATTTTCATAGATATTATTAGATTTTTGTTATAATTTTAAGTTTTTGGATGTTCCAAAGTTCACGAAACTAACCTCGTTAGTTGTCATTACTTTCCTTATGCAGACTTTCTTTCCCTATAACCAGTTTAAAAACATCCTGTCGCCCTACCTTCACATTGAAATCCTCTAATACAGAAATCGAATTTTCTTATGGTATCACGGGACTTGGTCAAATACCCGTGATACGTCTTCTGAAACAGCGTTTTTTATACCGTCATCCTTATCATCTGTTGGAACATTTACATTTTGGTCAGGCGAGATTTTGGGTATGGCGATATTTTGGGGCGCGAGGTTTTGGCCCGGCGAGATTTTGGCACCGCGAGGTTTTGGGCGGCGAGGTTTTTGGCCAGGCGGGGTTTTGGCCTGGCGAGATTTTGTCCCGCGAGGTTTTGGGCGGCGAGGTTTTGACCAGGCGAGGTTTCGGCCTGGCGAGATTTTGGGCCGCGAGGTTTTGGGAGGCGAGGTTTTGGCCAGGCGAGGTTTTGGTCCGCGAGGTTGTCGCCGCGAGGTTCTGGCCGCGAGGTTTTGTACCCAAACCGGAATGAATAAAGCGGGAGGAAAAGGGTGTTTGTCCACAACAAATTTTACTTGGCATGAGCTGGAATCAAACGAGAGACCCCATGCACCAGATGTGAACGCTCTACCAACGAGTCACCGCGGCCCCGTCAGTTGCTTATTTCAACACAGGTAATACTAAAATCTTTCTTTGTAAGTTTGTGAATTGAAATCGTCTGATTTCTCATTATTTAAGTCAGGGTGCAAAATTTGGAAATTAGACGCAGTCGCCAATCCAAAAATGATGGTCGCCAATATCTTTCAACGTAGAAATCATGAGAGATCCCCCCTCCAAGGCCTTTGGGTTGACAAAGAAATGGATTTCATCAGAGCATAAAATTTCAAAACCAGACAATTAGATTCAGGATAATCAATTTTCAATTGAACAATTCATATACATGTCAAAACATAGATATATATCTTTCGTTTGATAGCGGAAAAGGAGGGGCGAATTGCAACGTTATGAAGACTTCACTTTTCATATTCGTTATGAAGACTTCACATTCCGTGTTTTCTCCCGCTCAGTGACAATTATTTTCGTGCGAAACAGAAACTCCGCAGCCTTGTGAGGTTAGGCAGAAACCATTCCTACTGAACACTAGTCGCCAGTGGCGACCTGGCGACCGGAAATTTTGCTCCCTGATTTAAGTTATTTATCTATCTTCTCACATGTGTATCACCTTTGAACGTAACCAGTATGATGTTAGAATATCCTAATTAATATTTTAATAAAAATTAATCCATTAAACCATTGTGTCAAAATGAAAGGTATAAGTGGAGAGTATTATAGTATGCTTAATAGGTAGTGTGTTTCTGAACCAGATTATGTTGCCCAAGAATGGTATATTTCTTTTTAGTTTAACAAAAAGTTTGTATTCATCGATTTCCTCAAAAGAACAAATTGTAATTACGCCTCAAATATGTAACCCTGTTCAGATCAATGACGTCTATGGACTGATACATGCCTCATATTTGGACATTTTCTTTATCCATTATCTGCTAATAATATTATGGAATTAACATTGGTGATTGATTGGTTTGTATATACTGTAGACCTTTCTCAGCAACATTGCTTTACAGAACGGAACTTAAGTGGGATCAATGGTTTAATCCCTGGAGTCTAACCGAGAACCTTGAGCTTCACAGACATTTACTTTGACCACTAGATCAGTGAGAAGGGCTATGTGTAAGTTTTGGTAAATGTACTAGGGAAAACAAAAATAAACTAAAATACTTTTAAAGAGTAACTTCAAAATGCATGCAATAAGTGACCTTTGACGTGATAAACATGTTCATGTTTTAGGCATAAAATTCAGAGGTAATATTTCCGCTACAGACAACATTACTGTATATGTGTTGCTATACGAGATGATATTGTAGAAGCAACTCAACATGTGTGAATGACAAATAAGTTTAAACGAACTCTTTGCGTCCCATGATTGTAATTTCAAGTTGGGTGATATATAACATCAGACCACGTTTTTACACTTAAACTGGCACAAATAGATATATAATATATATGTGATTTTAGATCACTTATTTCTAAGTGTGTAATTTATTATGTCAAACCAGGACTTTATGCTCAGACAGAAAGAGAGAGAAGTGGATAGTCGAACTTCAAGATCACTTCTTTCCAATTGACCAACTGCCCAATTCCTGGCCACAGAGAGAAAGAGATAGGCAAGTTTCTAGATCAGCGATATTTATCTTGGAAGCATATTTGTATGCTTGGGCAATTGAAAAACAGAAAGAAGTAGACAAACTGCTAGATCAGTTCTTTCCACTTGCCAATGTATGACGTCAAACCACATCTTTACGCTTGGACAAGCAACAGAGAAACAGAAAGGCAATCCTCTATACCAGAGTTTCTCAACCTGGAGTCGCGACTCCTAGCTGGATCGTGAGGGGTTTTGTGCGAGTCGTGAAGATAAGCAGTAGAGATAAATATAATTAGAATTTAGTAAGGGAAATACTTTTAAATATTATTTGAATGTTGTTCGGATTGGCATAATTTTATTTTTATATGTACTGTAAAGAACAACAAAAAAAAGTCTACTAAACATTTTCAACAAGTGCAGAGTTGTTTAAAAACCAATTTAAATGAAAGAGGTATGATATGAAACTAATGAGAACTACATATTGAATGCCAGGAAAATACAACTGCAACAAAACCTGTACATTGAAATACAATTAAAATTGAAAACACGAATCCACAATAGATGTGTTGCGTTCGTTGTTAAATCAGCAATGGACAAATTATTCTATTTACAATAAAAGGGATTGCTTTTGTTTAGGATCCTTTGTTGTTCTTTGGAGAATTGTACAGTATGTGTGGGAGCGAATAGTCTTTTCTTCCATCAAGCTGGCCACAATTAAGTTTTTTGGTGTGGGATTTTGTTTCCTAAACTTTAAATGTAAACATGTTCCTTTGAAAGCTTTCGGTGATACTGAACACCAAGGATAAAAGTGGATCTGAAAAAGTAGGGGGACGCATGACGCCCCGCGTGCCTATCTTTGCCCATTGTATTTTTGTAGGAAGCAGGGATCTCATAAATATTTCCTGGAAGTGGAGGGACGACATACCTCCGCGCTCCCCCTCACTTTTACCCCCTTGAATACACATCAATCTACCAAAATTCACAACAATATGAGGTAACTCAAAGTAGTAGTCTCTCGAATATTAAAATACTCAATAACTTTTATAACAAATATCCAAGTTTTTTGAACCAAAATTAGAAATCCCTTCTTTTTTACCATATGATCCAAAATTAAGGGAGATATGAGGTTTTAAAATTTTCAAACGTCCTCCATTTCGAAACAGTATGACGAATGGGATTGTAATGTGAATGAACTGGAAAAAAATGGTTTTAATATGTTCGCTTTTAGGGAAGTTACTGTACTCACTATATACAAGAAATGGATTCTGCTGTTATGGAAATAGATGGATATTTTGAGATCTCCATAATAGTTATGTTAAAAGTCCCACACAAGCGTATTACAAATCAGAAATTATAAGGGGGTCGCTGGCGAGAGGATGTGATAAAATGGGGGTCGTGATATGCATTGGATTGAGAATCACTGCTCTAGACCAGCGATATTTGACTTCGAAGAATACTTCTATACTTGGGTAAGTGAAAGAGAGAAAGAAGTAGACGAGCATCTAGATTAGTCATTTCCAACTGGCCAATGTATGGCGTTGAATCACATCTTCACAGTGATGCCAATCTGACGTAATATGAAATCCCATGTCATGAGGCAAAAATGTCATTTTATTTGCGAATTTCCCACGTTATACTAATTAAACGTATGCTATAATATTAAAAAATAAATTTCTCTGTGTTAGTCACTTTTTACAATATCTAAATGAATAAGCCGTAAATTTCGATCTTCTCGAAAAATCCCATATATGCTGCTTATTATCTCTTTCCGAGAAAATAAGGTCGGGATTTTTCCCACAGGTTGGCATCACTGCATCTTCATGCTTGTACAAGTAACGGAGAGAAAGAAGTAAGTTACGCTCTAGATCAGGGTTTCGCAAGTAGTCCCTGTTCGACGTTGAAATTCATTTTTACCTTTGAGAAGTGACAGAGAGAAATATATAGACGAGTCTCTATATTAATTCTTTCCTGATCATGTGGTTTACTGGGAATAAAAACAAGAAAGCATGACGTCAAAAAGGCTCAAAGCGAAACTTTTTTCTTGGTAGGCTCAAAAAGATGTTGCCCTGTAACAGAATATAATTACAAAGTACCAAAGTCTCTTAAGACCCTTTTCATTGAATGTAAGAAAAGCGACATACATTAGGCCAAGGGGGAATATATTTTAGAGTACGAGGCTGAAGGCCATTTTGGATTCGATTACTTCCATGCGTGCACCATCTGTAAATCTTTGCTGGAGTATTTTGGACCCGATGTACACTGTCTAGGGTTAATCTTCCTTGACTATTACCGTCACCCACCTCCTATTTAACTACAAATGTCCGACACTAGACTAGACTACGTCTTATTGCATGCTGCCCTTGAAAGCTACGCAGTATTTTAGAAGATAAGGACGAGTAATATAAAGATTTCCAGCACTCGTTATCTGCTGAACCTCTGGATCCTCGTGCGCATGCGCGCCGACTACGTGGGTGCTCCGGGGTTTCGGTACCCATGCAAATAATCTTGTGGGTGCGCCGCACACACCAGAACTTTAGTTTGGACCCAGGTTTGAACCTGTTTCTCTTACTTTTGAATCAGCCATGATACCGACTGAGCTAGAGCAGCCCCAACTTTCCTTATAGTAACGGTATATTTTACAATATCATAGCAGAGCCTAATTAATTTACAGACAACACAAAACTAGTTATAAAACATTGTTGAAGATAGCGAAACAAAATTATAACAGAAGAAGATTCTTCAAACACACAATAAAACAAAGCCAATGTGGAAAATAATTAAAGAAAAGCTTAACATACAAACGCATAGTACCCATACAAGTAGCATAATTTATGAGGGCGTAAACATGACAAATCCAAAGGACATAGCAGCGTCTTTTAATAAATATTTCACAAATGTAGGACAAACCCTTACTAAAAACAAAGGAACTAGTAAAACTAACTTCCTTTATTTTTAAAATAGAACATAAAATAGAACATAAAAAGAACATAAAATTAAAAAAAGGGATAAATCTATATTCTTGAAACCAGTAACAGAGAGTGAAATAATCATCATAATAAAACAAATGAAAAATCCGAGTTCGACTGAGCCGGATGAAATCTCTAACAATTTGATAAAAAATTGTTACAAATATTTAGTTAAATCATTATGTTATCTCTCAAATATTTCAATCGCCACAGGAACCTTTCCCTATAAACTAAAAGTTCCAAACGTTAAACCATTACACAAAAAAGGTAAACTCAATGAAATAGAAAACTATAGACCGATATTATTGCTGCCCATTATAGGTAAAATTCTGGAAAAAATTAATGTTCAATCGGGTAAAGGATTTCATTAATAAATATTCTACTATATCCAACACACAACATGGTTTCTTAAAAGGTAAATCCACAGAGACAGCAATTTTTCATTTTCTAGAAACCTGCAGAAAGTTGTTGGATGAGAAAGAATTATCTATAGAAATATTTTTAGATTTAACAAAAGCCTTCGATTTAGTAAATCATAATATATTGCTAGAAAAACTTAGTTGCTATGGCATTAGAGGCTTAGCAAATAAATGGTTTGAATCATACCTTAAAGATCGGAAGCAAGTAACTGAAATCACAGGAATAGTTAATAATAAAATTCAAAAATGTGTATCAATTGAAGAAATTATTAATCATGGAGTACCACAGGGATTAATTCTAGGGCCACTTCTCTTTCTTCTTTATATAAATGATCTTGCTGAAAGTATTAACCGTTTATGTGTGACTTTATTTGCAGATGATACAAATGTAATAGGTAGTGGGAAAGATACATGCAAATTAGCTTCAAACTGCCAAACGGCAACGAATCAACTTTCAAGTTGGATGACTAAAAATGACCTAATTATTAATGCAAATAAAACATGCGCCTTAAATTTTCACAATGGTAAAAGTAATCAAGCCAGTCCAGTAATAAGAATAAATAATAAGACAGTTGAATATGTAGAAACTGCTACCTTTCTTGGAGTTAAAATATCTAATAATTTCAACTGGAAACCACATATAGAACATGTAAGAAGTAAGTTAAGCAAACTATGTTATGCAATTAGATGTGTAAGAGATAAGATTAATGTAAAAACAGCTAAGTGTAATATTACTCAAATTTCCATTCTATAATAAAATATGGATTGATGTTCTGGGGAAATGCACCTAAAAATATTGTTATCTTTAGGCTACAGAAGAAAGTGATAAGAAGAAAGTGGTAAGAGTACTTGCAGAAGTAAAATAGAACTCTTCTTGCAGAAATATTTTTAAGGGACTTGAAATAATGACCTTTCCCTCAATGTAATTGTTCGAAACATTGTATTTGAAAAACATAGTATTGAATTTATTGTTAACAAAGACATTCACAAGTACAATACAAGAAATAAAAATGACATTCATTTGCATGCACATAGAACAAATATATATAATAATTCAGTTACGCACAAAGGTACTCTATTATACAATCTACTTCCATCATGTATAAAAAATCAGATCTATGTAAATAGCTTTAGATCAAAACTTAAAAAAGTACTTGATAGGACAATGCTTTTACTCGGTTGAAGAATATGTACAAAACAATTCGTATGCGTAAAATTAAATGTATACTAAGTAAATTAGTGAATCTATAAGAATCCATATGTAATAATAGTATGTATGTTTATGTTTACTGGTATATATATATATAATTGACATGTCCAATTTCGTTGTATGACGATGAACGGGTGCAATAAATTATGATTATGATTATGATTATGATTATGACAGTGTTCATAAAAGATTTTAACTAAAAATAAATCAATCAAATATAAAGACTTTTGTGAAAACATATAGGCTAACATGCCCCGCCATTGATTTGCACCCACATAAATTCTGGAAAGTCGGCGCCTTTGCCCGTGAGTATACCCCTGGAGAACATAACAAAAGCTTATTAGTAACATTAGATATTTTCTAAAATTAGAATTTATTATAACTTCTGAAATGATCAAGAACGAAATTATTGTAATGAATTAAGATCATTAATCATACTCCGATAAAGTTTCTTTAGCAAAAGCAGATGTCATACCAAAAGAGCATTAATTTTTTTTACATGTGTGCCTCTTACTTCTTAGGAAATAAATGTTTCAAAAATGAAATTATTTAAGTTGTTTCTTAAAGCAAAAGGTGTTGCTATGCCGGTATTCGTGTTATGATTTTCAAAGACATGTCTTTACGCTCATATTTTACAATATGTAGTTATTTCTAATATCTCTAAATGATATACAATGGGAAATACATGGAGATTTGGAGACTCTATGATGGAGCGCTCACGTCTGGTACGAAGGATCACAGGTTCGATCCCAGAACGCAATTTGTGATGAACAACATCCTATCTGAGGGATTTCCTCGCATCTCTCCCGTTTTCTTCCATTGAGCGTCGGTGTCTCAATGGTAAAGCGTTCACGTCTGATGTGTGGAAAACTTGGTTCAGTCCCAGCTCGCGCTAAATGAGCTTTGTGGTGGACAAACACCGTATGCGTGGGTTTTCTCGAGGTCCTTGCGTTTCCTACTACTTCCTTAATTCCACCGTTTCATTCATTTCTTCATCACCGTCTCCTTTAGCATAGCTGGCAGAAAATCGTGGAACGTAAAACTTAAAGATTTCATTTCAAGATTTTCCGTTTCCTTGCACATTATCATTCTACAAATTGTTTCATAAATATCCAGTTTCACTAGTCGTCCATCTTCTTTTGTTTGCCTAAGAGGCATAATCGAGGGAAGTAAAATTAGATTTTTCATTTAATTTCATTCCGATAGGTAATACATAGTTTTTGCTTGGTTAAAGTTTAGTTTCAGACTAACTGTCTGCCAGTATAAACTTCAACACTATTTCAGCAGTAGAAGTCTTGCTTTCAGAAAGAATAAACTAATTTATCGTCGAGATGTTTAGTAAAGTTCTGCTTTTATTTCACGTCGTCGAATAATGTCAAGTTTGTGATGCCAGTAAAGAAACAATAGATGTAGGAGTATTTTCCCCTTAAAATCTCAAGTTGAAAGAAGAAGAATCAACGAAACAAAAGTTTCACCAGAGAAACGAACTGAGAAAAGACAAAGACAAAAACTTTATGGGAAAGAATACAACTGAAAAAATCAAAGCTGTTTCATTAAGTTTAATTGAAGTCAAGCTATAAATAATTCTTCGTTGCTGTTCCCGTCTCTTCTTTGCAATAAAACGAACACCGTACTGTCTCTCGCGCGCCATCTACTAACATTGCAGTTAATTAGATCATCTCCGTCGTCACTCTTAAAATTTATGGCGCTCACGAGAGGAAGGTTTGTTGCTACACAGTAAAACCGTCAATCATAGGCTGTTTCCTTGCTCACTGATAATGGAAAGGAAAACTAAACTAGGTGATGAAAGAGATTATTACATAGAAATAGTTGCTGTTAAACATAAATCAATGGATGATCTCAGGGGTAAAAGTGGATCTGAAAAGGTAGGGGGACGGTAGGTAAGCGACATGACGCCACGCTATTTCCCTTGCATATCTTTGACCATTGTAATATTTTAGGAACTGGGAGGACGTCGTACATATTATTTCGAGGTGGGGGAACGGCCTCCCTCCGCGTTCCCCCACACTTTTACTCCTAGATGATCTTAAATTGAAGAAGATACTGTAGATTAATACGTTTTATTTTAAGCTTTGATTTTTTTTTTTTTTTTTTTACTTTAGCGTCCACCTGTTGTGGACCGACGCTAAGAGAGGCAGTGATGGGGAGATGGATGATAATGGAGGAATGACGAAAGTAATGGGTGGGGGGCAATGGAAGAACCATTCACACTATGTTTGTCCGCCAAAGTTAATTTGGTGGAAGCTGAGATCGAACCATGGAAACTTTCTAAAATTACGTAAATGAAGAATAAATAATACTGTAACCGTTAGAATAAAAGTAGGTTCAAGTGTTTCAATGATTTAATCTTCCAAAATCTCTAAATGTACATCTTTTTCTGGATATCTGTATCTCCGTTCTTCCGTGTCCACAACCAGATCAACGAAAGTGAATATGACGACGCAAGAAGCGGATTAAGGCGGCGGATGCTACTCTCTTGGCTATGTTTGATCCCCAGACATGTATTGTAGTGCATCATCATCTGCCATGTTTAGCAGGTCACTTGCTGCAACTGAGATGCTTTCACGCTCACCTCTTCGCCTTCACGTACGATTTTTCTGTTTTGATATCGTCCACCAATTGTAGCTTCCTTCGCCCACTCTCGTTCCTGCCACTATACCTTGTAGCACGTCCCTAATGATACTGTTCTTTCTTACCCAATGCCAAACCAGTTTCCCTTCCTCTTCTCAATAATATCTAAAATTGTTCTTTTCTCCCCCATCATTTATAACACTGTCTTATTCCGTTTCCGCTTGACCAAACTGTCTCTCTCCATTCTTCTCCACACGCACATTTCGAAAGCTTTCAGTTGTTTTTAATAATTTTTGCATAATTTCCATGTTTCTGACCTATATAGTACAATACCGAACACGAATCATGCAAACTAGAGAGTAATAGAGTAGTGGTTTCCTGTTGCTTTCCACCCCTCATCCAGCCGTTAAAATCACTTTGACCACACCTGAGACTAATGTCCAAGTTGCCGTAGCAATCACTTTGATTTCTGCCAACTTGGCTACTGAAGGACTGCTGCCTTCTCCCAGAACACCCTTCGTTTGGATACTCCATTTAGACCAATTCCATAGGGGTGACCCTTCTGTTAGTGCACAATATAACCTACATAGCTCTAAATTTCACTGTAGCACGCAATCCTTCCCAACTGAAACAAAAGTGTATTCGTAAACATGATGTTTATCGCACTACAATGCAGGTCAAGTAATATATCCTTTTCGGTATACAAATAATAACTACCCCCGAAAAAAGTTATCTGCCTTTCCGTCCACTTTCCTCCAAGAAATTAAAATTGGTGTCGTCACTGAGTTGACTACTTGTCCAATTGTGATGATGACTGCCCATTCTAAGTCCATTGGCAGAAACTGACTGTCCATTTGTTCGGAGTAAGTAATATATATTGTAAAGCATCTTATTTGACAGCTAAACAGGTTTAATAACTCGCATAAATTTTTACTGATATTTGTGTTATCTTTTGGAAGAACACCAACAAGTAAGAAAGTATTAGGCCGAGAATATTTCGAGAACCGGGTGAAAAATGGCGATTTGATAAGTACCAGAATTTTGAACTTATTAAACATTTTTACACTTTGAATTATGGATAAGTTACACATTTAAATTAAGTTGTTTAGACTAATAAGTAAAACAAACACAATAGGTAAAGTGGACAGGCGCTACTAGAAGTAATTATGCAAATATTACTATTAATACTCACTAATTGTTTCCTAATACTTTGTAGTCTCTTATTTTGTTATCCCCTGAATACCAATTGCATATAAATTTATAATTTACAATCCCTAGTATATCATAAACAATGTGCCTTCACACATATAATATGCTGTTACAACTATTACTTTTGAGAAGAACACTACCAACCTGTTCTAGATGGTCACTACAAGCTAGCATTGTACCTATTTGGGTTCATGGTTTGTACGATATAGTACGAGGGGTGTCCGTAGGAAACGTGTGGGTCAGTTGTGGTGCTGATAAAGGAAAGAAGACAAGTGCGAGAAAAACAAGCACCAATTTGTGCTAGATGGTCACTACAAGAATTGGGTAGTAAGAAACTATAAATTTTGATGCTGTTTCTATGTTTGCAAATGACTTATATTTCTCCATCTACATAAAAGGGACACGGTGGCTTTGTGGTAGAGCGTTTACCTCTGATGAGTGGGGCTCTTGGTTCGATCCTCGGTCAATAAGTTTGTGCTGGACAACATCGTATTCGTGGGTTTTCTCGTGGTACTCCCGTTTCCTTTGACACTAATATTCCATTCATTTTCCATCATCATTCACTTGCCTTAATCATCATCTCCCTTAGCCTAAAGGACATAATCGTAGGACGTTAAACTAAAAGATTTCATTTTTTTCATCTATCAGTTCCTTAAACATTATTCTCTCTTTGTGAATTAACAGATTTTGCTTGTAAATTTTCTATAGATACAAAAAACACCATACTCTTACTTTGCACCTGTTGAAATTGTTTCAACCAGTCCATATCGTTTAGAGGAACCATCATTATTGATTATTATCAATCAACATAAATTTATTTTATTTTACTTTTATCATTAAAAAATAATATATTTTTCCAATTCTTGCTGTAGTTACCTTCGAAATATTACTGGTTCTTTAATAAAAAAATAATATCACAAAAAATATGACATTGCTGTACCGTAATTTATGACTTTCGGAATGGACACTACTTAAATTGCATGTTCAAAAAAAAAAGTAGAGTCATAATTTTGTACTTTTAAAGAAAAATAAGTGAACGAAAAGAAGAGAAAGGAAGAAGACAAATTGAGGACGAAAATAATCACTCAATTTTAACAAGATGCCTTTTCATTTATTCTTTTCATATATACTTTTTATTACTATTACTTGCTTCTTTTTACTTTTTATTAAGAAAAAATGAAATGTCGCTACTTTTAAGTTATTAAGAAAGATAGGAAAGACAGAGAACGGGGAAGAAAAAGATGATGATGGGTAGAAAAGAAAGAAAGAAACAAAAAATGATATGAGAAGAAAGGAATAAAACAAATGACGAAAAAAGAAAGAATGAAGGAAAGAGATTAAGAAACAGCAATCAAGAATTCATTATCCGGCACAGTAGCAAAAATGTCTGGCGTTGGCGAAATTACTTGATTGCAAGGAAAAGAGATGAACATTAAATTCTCGTAAAAATTGAAAAAAAAAGTGAAATATTAAAAAAAAGAAACTAAAATCATTTCTTAGTTGATTTTTTCTTTCGTCCTGTTGCAATAGAATATTACATTCTTTTACTTTTTTCTGGAGTATTTAGTTTTTTTTTAAAAAAAAAAACTTGAATACAAGCTTTTTACCATTTATACAATCCTTAGAAGTGAAATGTATACAAAAACAAAAGAATAGATATAAATAGACCCCATAAAAATATCTTTTTTAGAAAATCAAAAAATGTGTTCGTGTTTAAGACGAAACTAAGCGTCTAATTATTTTAATTTATTCTCATTCATCTTCTGCGTAATTTGCTATCATTTTCTTTCTTCCTACCAGAAAACCATATTTGTGTTTTGCTTTCATTTAAAATTCTCTCCAAGAATACGTTATGTTATATCTTTGAAATTAAGTGGTATTTAGTCTTGAAGAGTACTTTAAAGATTACATTTGTTAATTATATCTTGTTTTACGGTTAGAAAAATAATTCAATGTCTCAATCAGTGGCGTACTTAAAATTTTGTTTCGCGGGGAGGGGGGGGTGCTAACTTTATTCCTAGAAATGTAAAAATTCTGCAAGACATTTCATTTACTTTAATATAGTAAATAAAATTTCGGGGGCTTAAACCTGGAAGTCCCCCTTAAATACGCCATTGTTCTCAATTAAATTGTTTGTAAAGAGATGAAAAGTAATAACTATTTATAAAGTTCCAAAAATGACATTATTAATAGTGCTAAAAATACCCATACACGGGGTTTTCAACGGTAACGGGACCAATTTTATATTTAATTTACAAAGCATGGATATTTGTCTATTTTAAAATGTATTACGTGCGTGCTTTCAATGTATAACATTTTTTATTTTGCGAGAATAGTAACATTTGCTGGCAACTCAGAAATAGAGTATGTTGTTGAAATATATTTTACGAATGTTGATCATCAGGGCCCTCATGTCTGATGTGAAAGAATTTCTACTAACTGACCCTACATGGTTAAATGATAACTCTGGATGAATAGAAAGCCTGGGTAGATTTAAGCTATCATCTTGTTAACTATCTTTTCATACAATACAACACTGTAACTCATGGTCTTAAGCGAATAATGATACGAAACTGACAAGAATCTCTAGAATGATTTTGCATAAACTTAAATAAGGGACAGACTATTCAGGTTGACAAATAAAATTAATAAACCTTTTGGGAAAACAAAAATCTAAATTTTGACTGTCGAAAATCTCCTATAGCGTTCCGGATAGAAAAGCACTCATACTCACTGTTTGTTGATTAGAGGTTACCTGGTCCCGGATCGTATCTTGACGAATCTCTTACAATGATTCCTAGTCCAACTGCGACGTAAACAATCCCATGGAAATTTCCGCAGGATGTTATACAGGAACGTGTTGTGATATTAAACTGCTCACCAAAGTCTCACAGTGTCTGAAAGCGGTTCATCCAATGTTCCTTAATTGGCTTATCTGTCGTTGCATTCAGTGACAAAATCAATCTCTTTCTTCCTTAGACTCGAACTATCTTGTAAGTATTGCAAAATGAAATATTCAGTTCTGCTCTGTACAATTAATATCTTATTTCAGTATCAGTGGGTAATAATTAGTATACTTCATATCAATGTCCAATGTCGAACCCAGCAATGATGATAAGAGAGTACCGTGGCTTCTCCAAAAGCCAAACGCGAACTCCACCGCTGCTCCTTCAAGAGCCGGAAAGAACTAACTCGCTTGACGCTGGACCAAACAACGGTGAAAATCCTGTAATCAATTATAATCAAAAGCTAAGTCACATGACTCTTCTCAGTGTAAAGCGTCATGACGCTTTTAACATCTGGCAATTTTTTTGGGATATGGGAATCTCAGAAGTGTGAGGTGTGGTCTAACCTATTATATTAAGCTTCTTGGAGGAGAGTTAAAAACACTTGTAAAAATGTTTTGACAGATGGTTTGCGAAAGAAAAAAACAAAGAAAAATGTGTATTCCAGATATTTACCAGATGTTATGTCCAAATATGGAAATAGACGCCGAAATATTTTATTAAATTTTAAGAACAAAGAGAAATATTTCTGAAATTATAAGTTTTGTCTTTTCACCTAAATATTATTAAATTATATAAAATAAAAATTAGTTTGGGACGTAAAATAAATGAATTTAATAAATAAAGAGAAAATTTTTTAATATTCAGAGCCATTATCATACAAGGTGTTCAACTTTTACTGCGAATCCTAAACCTTTAAAAAAATTAGTATACACAACAGTAATAGACATATATCAACTTGTTCATTTAAGCAACTCCCCAGCAAGTAGTCCGGTAAGAAACATTCAGTGGTCATGGTGGCCTTGGTATCACCAATAGAATGAGAGAGGACAATTTCGACAAATATCAGGCTGCTCGTGAAAAAGAAATTTTCTAGAATTGTGAATTCTTCGAGTTCGAAATTCTCGATAATTAAGAAATAGTCATAACTTTTTGAAACATTAAACTAAATAAAATTAGCTTTTTTTTAAAAAAAAAAATACAAATTTAGTGACTTTCAGACACCCTTTGGTCCGAAAAATCAAGTTTAGTTCATTGATAATACAGAAATAAGGAAAGTTGTTAATTTTCACTCGCATATTTTCATAAAAAAATATATAGTTCGGAACAAGCTGACAACTATTGGTGAGAGGAGGACTCACAGAAATTAGGTTAGATTCGATTCGATAACTCTTCATTAACTCTTCGATAACCCTTCACAGATAACTCTTCATTAATTATTATCTTTACAGTTCGATTCGTGATTATGCCAATATCATTTCTGCAAATAAATATTTAACCTTTTGCTCATCAACTTGATTTCTGACAGAAACTCTAAAGCCACAACAACGTTTAATAATGCTAAAGATAATACTAATTACCTTTGTTTTCTTCGACAAGTGCTATTTTCTTGAGATTCTTTCTACCCTATAACAAGTTTTCCCTGGTTCTTGTTTATGATCTTGTTCTTTCGTTTCCTTTCGGAGTTTTTTATCTTCATTCCTATGTAAAGCTCTTTCTTTATAAATGGACGAATTAAATCCAGAGTGGTGTAAGTCATTTCTTCAAGAAGAAAGATTTAAATAGATAAATCAGATCTAGTTGAGTCAACCTGTTAACAGAAAACGTAAGAGAGAGCTTCGTTCAACTTCCAACAGATGGCAATGGAAGATCTAGTGATGAACATTGTTTTGTTCCTAAATTCATTACAATACATTCGGGTATATAATTTATGGAAAACAAAGAAAATATGACTCATAGTAAGTTACACCACTTCAACTTCACTCGTTCAATTAACTGTTGTACGTACATCATTAATTTCCATCTTCTGGTATGTCTTCTCTTCTTTCTGTACTTCCTTAGGAGTTCTGCTAGTATGTTCTTCCGTTTCATTTCTTACTTTGATCTTCATTCTTACTTTTTTACTTCAGACAAATCTTCAAGATATTAAATCACTAAAATAATCACGCACAATACAAAAAGTATAATTCATTTTTCTGTATTTTTAACCATTCCAATGTTCATTCCCTCACAACTATCATATCATCATATGAAAAATCTCTTTTTTCTTTAAAACTAAACACATTATGGCCACTAATTCTCTAACTGCATTTTTGTCAAGTGTTCTGCTTACTATAAACACCCCAATGCTGACCCCAATGTATCAATGTCCTTCTGGTTGCAATTTTTGTTTCTCCTAACGCATTTGCATTCTTGTCATTTGTTATATCTTCTCGGAATAGGTAATACTTACCGACTGGTTACTGAAACCTTTGAAGTCCAATAAATGCTAATGGCTATCTCCATAATGTCCAACTTATCCTATTCATTAGATTCCATTTTCACCACACCATCTGAAATAGCACATTCCTTCTGTTTAGTCTATATGCCTCTGTCTTTAATGTTTTGATGTCGGGCTTATGAAAAGTGTTTTTCCTCAACAGAGTTTCATACAAATTTGCTGATGGTCCTTCTATTCCACCACTTCCAAATTTCAAGTAGCTTCGTTTCCGTTTCCTTGGTGCACTGTAAATCTCCGACGTACCCGTTCTTCCCCACTAGATCTCTTTCAAAACTCTCTCTCTGACTTCCCTTGAACCACTGGTTCTCCTTGGCATGAATCCACTTCACATATATATCTTGTTCTGCCTTGCCCCTGACAATTACCATCTGAGGAATGTGCCAATATCTTGATTATCACTGCTATACCTTAGTTATGCATTACGTCTAGTTATTAATAAATAAGGTAAGACCATCTAAGGAATAACGATGGTTATATTTGGTAGATGAGCTCACCCTGATTCAGCTCGCCTTGCATGTGGTATTTTATTTCTCGGTAAGTACGTGCCGGATCTGAAAGAAATTCGGTGGCCAAACAGCCCATCGCCTCGGATCGCAATATTTAGTGACCAGGCTTGGTGAAGGATAGGATCGGATCGACAACAGAAGCTGTATTTCATAAGTTTGCACACCGGTAGCTTCTGAGTTTGGTTTACCTCTGCTTGTTCTTTTATAATTTTGTTAACATAATGTATACGAATAAGGATAGTATCCTTTACATACATCTATATCCGGGGGACACACATGTAATATGTGGAAACTATAAAGCAGAAATTTTTACTTCGAATTCTTCACATGAAAATTGAAACAAATAACCGTCAACATGACTACTTCTGTGAAATGAATAGTACGCTCTTTGTTACAGTACATTTGATTCATTCTACACCACTACTACTACTACTATGTATATATACATAAAATAAAATGAAAAATAGACTATGTATTATTTCGTGTGAGGCATGAGTGTGTATGTAATCATTATATCCTGTCCACAGACTCGCAACTCTATCCTTTCTAATAATACTGAAAAAGAAAAGAAAGAAATTTTAGAAAGAAAAGGGCAAAAAAGGGAACATAGCTGTGAAAATTTGTAATATATATGCATCTCGACTGTTTATCTACTGTTGTGTGCAGCTATGGTGACCCTTCTCTTTCCATTGTAGTATAAATCACAATTTGCGCATTGCGTGATAGTATATGTATATATATGCTTTCTACCTACCTTAAGCTCCCCTCACCTCTGTTCATCTCTCGTTGCAAAATCCCCCCTTCCCTGTTTTACCCTCTTCACAACCCCGGAGAATCATTTGTCATCCCTCATTGGTGATTGTATGAATATCTCAAGTGTAAACACAACAATACGAGGAATTACGGCTAGTGGTGTATCTTTTGGTACCCTTCGTTCTCACTACTCATGGAATTTACGTCAACTGAAAATGTGAAGTTATGGTGCATTTTTCATTTGATGTAAAAGTAAGAAGGGCTGCGTTTCGGCTGAGCTGGCCTTTTGTTGTAATGTTGTGTCGGGTAGTCGGATGGTACAGGAAGAGAACAAAGATTTTTTTTTACACCTACTCTGATTCTGTTTCAACGTTTGTGTGCGTGTGTGTGTGTGTGTGAAAAAGAAAAGAATTTTTTTTTTAAAAAAAGTTTCAATTCATCCTAATGGCCTCTGTGTATGTGGAAATTACTTGGGGATTATAACTAGCCTAAATAGAATAACATTTACGTTGAGAGTTTCAGACTTTTTTTTCTCTCCGCGTATTTGCTTTTTAAAGCACAGTAATGCATTACAGAAAGTAGGTTTTGATCTTACCAAAATTTTATTACCACATATATTCACAAATTGGCAGTGCTTACTAATTACTTTTTTTTAAATCACACTGAGGCTTAAAACAATCGTTCTCAATTTGATTTTTATTTCGCACAATTTAAGAGCCGAAAGTTTGCACACAATAATATTTCACAAACTAGTACAACAGGTCAAGGTTTTCCTCCTTGCCAAGTCTGATCTAAGATTGGATAATCTCACTTTAACTCGTGATAACTCATATTCTTATGATTTATGTTTCATGGAAAAAGTTAATAAAAAATGAAGATGAATAACTAACAGCAGTTGAAAACAGAGTGCATAGATGAAATACTACATAAGTCGCTTCACGTGTTGACTGATGATATGACGATATTAACTACGTCAATTAAAAAAATGGGGGATTATCAGTAGTTGAGCGATCATCTCTATTGCGAGGGGTCCAGGATTCGAATCCAGAGCATATGAGTGTGTGATGGGCATCATATCAGTGGATTTCGCGGGGTTCTTCTGTTTCCTCCAACATTCTCGTTCTATTAATTCCTCCATAATTATCTGAAAGATGCCATTTTATATTTACGGTTGAAAACACACATACGTAAGTACTTTCTTTCATGATTTTTATATATTTAAGAGTTTCTGTATTGTTTATTAAAATAAACATTCTTTTTTTCATTTTAAAATTTGTTTATTGTTCTAAATATTTATGATGAACAAATTCAATTTAAAGTAATTGATAATAGATCTCGAAGAACACAGTTTTTCATAGCGCGGACGTTCCTTCCAACCAAATAACCATGTTGTCCACAGTATTCCTGTACAGACCTATTCATTTTTGCTATGAACATTTATTAAGTAACGTAAATTTAATATCTGGTTACCCTGTAATGTGCCACTATTCGTCCTCTTACATTAGTAATTTTCTATAGTCTACTTTATATTTGCTTCTCGAATGTTAGATGTTAATATTTACTAATTCAAGTTAATGTTTTCGTTACTAACCATAATGATTTTGTGTGTGTGTGTGAAAAACGAAATTCGATCTGCACCATGGGATTTTCTTAATGTTGTTTAGTGACAAGCGACAGTCAAGAGCTCGTTTCTGCGCTATTTGCAAAAGAAAATGAAACAGTTAGGAATTATATTTCTGGGCGGGTAGCATCTGTGACCATTTAAAAGATATATTGAGAGAGACCGCCATATTTGAGAGATGACGTTCCTTAGCGGCCAAATTACTCGAAGAAGTAGGGAAGGAAGAAAGAAATGAGGAATCCCGATGTCAATGAAGAAAATCCAGGGAAACCCTCATATATATATATATATATATATATATATATATATATACAGAGAGAGAGAGAGACACAGAATTGAGTTGATTTTGAGTTTAATGTCCCTTTCAGCAGCGAGGCAATATGAGACATGAACCTAATTATTAACGTGAAATCCGAACCCCATGAGCTCTTGCCGAGAATCGATTCTATATAAATTGAATTGAACGTCATCCGTAATATACAAACCACACCATTTTATGAGGAAAGAATCGATTTTGTGCTGATAATTTGTTTATCAAAGCAAAAGAGAGAGTGAGTGAAAATAACAGGTTATTATTAAGGCGTAGTTCGATTTAAGAAATGAAATTTTTCAGTTTAACGTCCCAGAATTATGCCCTTTAGGTTAAGGGAGACGATGATTAAGAGTCTTCATCCCGGCGAAATTAAAATACCGCTAATTTTACAGTAATTATGTGATATCTTCAAATAGATGAAAGATAATCGAAATGTGGAACAAGAGCGCCCTAGACAATATTATTTTACATGAGAAACCGTTATCACGACTCACTTATCTGCTTTCGAGTTCGAGCCATTTTGATAATCGGCATTTATTTTCGCGTTTCTAAACAGCTGAAAACGGAAAGTCGCTAGGTGACTTGTGATAACGGTACCTAACGCAAAATAATATTATCTAGGGCACTCTTGTTTCATATTTCAATTATCTTTTATCTATTTGAAGATATCACGTAATTACTGTAAAATTAGCGGTATTTTAATTTCGCCGGGATGAAGACTCTTAAAACAAGTGAGTGATGATAGAAGAATTGATAGAATAAGTAAGTGGGGGAAAACTGGAGTACCTCAAGAAAACACACGGGCACGATGTTGCCTGCCACAAACTTACTTAGCTGGAGATCGAACCAGGGACCTCACGCACCAGAAATAAGCACTCTACCACTAAGTCATTGTGCCCTCTGAGTTCGCATTAAGTTCTTTGAAGTTGAAATGGAGAAGAACATGCATCAGTAAGCAAAGTAAATTCAGAAGAGATTTCTCTCTCTCTCTCTCTCTTTCTTTCTTTCTTCTTTTGTCACAAACATTAAATTCATATTAAAAAAAAAAAATAGTTCACGTCAAAATTTGTCGTACACTGGACTTCCTGTATGCTATCATGGGTAGAATATAATTTATTCACAATAGCGAAAGCTTTCAGTTACAATCAATATTGCATGCGATATATGCTCATAATAAGTACACGTCGATGAACATTATGATATCTTGGTATTTATTAATCTTCATCTGCAGGATAGCTTACCTATATTAATATAAGAAGCATTATAATTCATACTGTCAAATTGATTTACATTCTTTTATCAATACCAGTCAGTAAGTTTGCGGGGAAAGTAATAAATTTTCTTTGGTTTATCTAAGCTTGATATATCCAGGGAGAAACAAAGGTAATTTATAATTAATAAATGACCCATGAATGTCTAAAATGAAACAAGATAAAATATTAATAATTAATAATAATATTGAAGTATATGATCATATTAAGAGTAGATGAAAAATGAATGAATGAATACTGCCAATAATATAACTACTTCTATTTCTATAAATTAAGACAATGAACGAAGTACACTGTGCGTTCAATAAGTTCCGGAATTACTTCGAAATAAAATTGTACTTAACGATTCCAGAAAAAAATATTACCATGTGAGTTTTGTACATATATCCTTCCCGCACCACACACTTGCGAGGCTGGTCGTAGAGGCCCTGAAACGTCCTAGGAGAGTCGTCCACTGGGATGCTGTTTAGCACCGCCGTCACATTCGTGTATCTTTATTCTTGGTTAGCATTGATAAAATGGAGAAACGTCCTGCAATCAAGATGTGTTAAATACAGTAAAACCGCAACTAAAACGTACACAATAATGCAGAACGCGTATGGACATAATTGTCTTAGTCGAAGCAAAGTGCGTCGGCCTACACAAGATGTGTTGCTTGTTTAAAAGTTTTGGCCCAGAAAGCTTTAGAGTCCTTGAACACTCCCATATTCATCTGATTTGGCTCCAATGCACTACATTCTCTTCCGTAAAATGTTAAAACCTGCACTCAAGGCAAAGTATTATTAGGTAGATTATTATTATTATTATTATTATTATTATTATTATTATTATTATTATTATTATTATTATTATTATTATTATTATTATTATTATTTCGGATGTTGCATCGATATAAACGAATATGACGGTGGTGTTGAATAGCATTCCGTTAAACGTCTTTCCTAGTGCGTTGCAGAGTCTTTACGAACGGTCCCCTCGAGTGTCAAGCACGGAAAGGGATGGATGTGAAAACCAAATTAAGGATATGGACAAAATCTCGCGGCCGAAACATCGCCTCCCAAAACTTCGCTGGGCAATACCTCGAGGGACAAAATCTTCTCGGGCAAAAATTTCGCCTGGTCAAAACTTCGCCGTCCAAAACCTCGCGGACCGAAATCTCGCTTGGCCAAATGCTTGCGGATGAAACCTCTCTGTAAAATTTACCCAATGAGTTTCTTAATATTCAATTTCATATTACAAACAAAAAGAAGAACAAGAAGAAGAAGAAGAACAGGAAGAACAAGAACAAGAAGACGCTTAAGTAACATATTTACTTAAGAGATTACAGGCGTAAAAATATTGACGGGTTTCAAATGAAGAGAAATATAGGGTGTCCCAATAGTAAGGTAAAAATTAAAACCACAAATTCCTGGCACCAAAACAAGAATAAAAGTTTATATGACCTATAGAGTCCGGAAGTGAACAGGGGCAAAGCTACACAGTTTCGAATGTGGGAAGAAATTAACTTCACATCTGCCAGTGGAATAATGATAGGAGCTAGAAAAGGGGTTCATAAATACATAAAGATCATCTTTACTTGACATGTTGGACGCATGTTACATAACTGCACTAGGGATTCCCCATACGTCATTTAGGGGTTCACTGAATGTCTGCAGGTAGAGATAATGAAACGGAGCAGTAAAGGTGGAAACCATACAAAAAAAAAGTTCTTATCCGTTCCACGATTGCACGCACATGTACAATAAGAGTCAAAGCAAAAATCAATTAGCATGGTTGCATAATATCAGGGAACAATGGAAAGTGGTATAGCACATAGAAACTTGCAGATAGAGGGTAGAACAAGTGTAACAAGTATAAATAGTCGTGTAATGTAATGAAATAACTGGCAGAATACACAACGACGTACTTACTGTATATGAAACGTAGTTTCTTACACAGATTAGAACTACAAACTACCAGGTCACACGTACTAACAATAAACGTACCTACAGATGTTCAAAATGCTGTCCTCCCACGTCTATGCAAAGTGCTAATCGTGAGTTTCGAATGCATACCCTCACTCCCGGTGTATTGCGTTACTGTCCATATGCATCTTCAATGCAATTTTGGAAGTCGGCAAGTTCCTTTCCCTTACTGTGAAGTTCCTCTCACCCCACATTAGAAGCTTTCTAGCTCCGCCCCTGTCCACTTCCGGACTATAGGTGATATAAACTTTTTTCTTGTTTTGACGCCGGGAATCTGTAATTTCATTTTTTACCATTACTCTTGGGACACCCTGTATACATGTAAAATAAATCCACAATCTCGAATTCTTGGATTTGGTCATAGGGTGACTACACAGAATAAAACAACCGACAAATTTCACATTCGTGTTTAAGATCTCAATCCAAGAAGAAAATGTGTCTTAGACCTTGATTTGAAATGCTTAGTTATGATTATAGAGCTAATTAAAGGTGATTAGTTGAGTTGGTCATAGAGTGCGTACACTGAATAAAACAATCTTTAAATTTCACATACGTGTTCAGGGCTTCAATACAAGAAAAAAGTATCTTTCGTTTTAGTAGAAAAGGCTTAATTTAGGCCAGACGAGATTCAGTGTCGCGAGATTTAGTACCGCGAGGTTTTGGATGGTGAGGTTCTGAGACGCGAGGTTTTCAGCGCGATGTTTCAATCTGGCGAGATATTGGCCTGGTGAGATTTTGGCTTTGGGAAGCGAGGTTTTGGTCAAATGAAGTTTTCGCCTTGCGAGATTTTGTCCTGCAAGGTTTTGGGCGGCGAGGTTCTGGCCAGGCGAATTTTTGGTTCACGAGGTTCTGGCAGCGAGGTTTTGTACCCAGACTGAAAAATTAACATGTACCTTTAAATATTTTATTTAGAAGTAGTCCCAGAACTTACTGAACATACTGTGTACTAATCACGTTCTAATAACATTTTATGTGTTGATAGATTCGTCTGATGTGAATTCACGTAGGACGGTGCTGAGAAGAAAAAATAAGTAATGAGGGTAACATAACGTGTATATTGGTTTTATTATGAACATTTGTAATTGAAACCTTTTATTACTAATTAACTTATACAAATACAGCGAATGTAAAACAAACAGTATAACCAGTTGATTAAATACTAAGGCTACATTTAAATAGGTAAATACCAACTCTGTTATTATGGCTATTATTATTATTACAGCGAAATTAATTCTAACTTATAACGAGGTCAGTAAATAGCTATGATACCATTCTACTGAAACTTCTAGTGACATTGGCAAATATACTTACGAAAATACCATTCCCCTAAAATTTTGGTTATTACAAAAAGAAAAACTACTTTGGAATGTTACTATTTTACTCTATTTTCTACTCTATAATTGGGGGGTGGGTATTTCTAAATGAAACTATCAATAATACTATAAACCAGAAATATCTAAATTATACTGTTTTACCTCTATTTCTATTTCTACGTATAGCAAAGCAGCTAGCTAGTTGTCTCCCGGAGCAAGAACTCACCGTACCTCCCTTCCCATTATGACAATATTTAATTATGACAAACACTTAAGATATTGACTCGAGTATTATACCTGGGCAATTTTGCAAATCTCTTAAATCGATGTAAGTTAAGTGAAAACACAAAAAGCTGGAACTAAAATTTAACTTTACGAGCTCTTTTGGCTGCAAAGTTTTTTACAATGTCCTCAAAGGATAGGTTTGAAACTAACTTATGCCCTATGGATATGATCCTAAGTTTGGTGAGTCTTGTTCTCCAGTTAAGCCTATTTTTTTGTGATCTTTAGTTTGCTAAAACTCCTTCTCTTGCCTTATAGAGAAAATAAATATTTGCCCATTTTTGCGGCCCCCTAATCCGGCGCCCGGGACACAAGCCCCGTTTTTAATCCTCTAGATGTTTAGTTACGTCACTGCTTACGTATATATCATAATACTACGGAACAAAATATGAGTATTGAGTAATTCTCATACATACTATGTAAACCGGATATTTCTACAGCTCCATTACTATTTCCCATCGTCGTGATTCCTTATTGGTGAATTTCGTATTTTTGTTTCATAACAAGAATGTCATCATGGATTTTACCCTAAAGAAACTTGTCTTGCCCAAGGACACAAAAACAATTACAGGCGAATGCAATATATACACGTTCTAATCTAAAAATGAAAGGGATTTTGTTTGTGATCGAATCACGTGAAAACGGCTGAACAAATTGAAAAGAATTTTTGGATGTATTGATCACATAAACATGGGATGAATGGAGTGTCATAGTTTATGCGAAAAATTGAGTGTACCACGAACCTCTCAAACTACGAACATAAATTTCGGAACATAAATCCTTCATTAAAAATAAATGGGCACGTGTCCCAGCGATTTTTAACATTTGTGTTTTAAAGGGGAACAAGGGTCATTTTATATCTATATTATATATAAATGTATGTATGTATGTTCCAGCATAACTCTGGAACACTTGGAGCAATTTCTCAAGTTTGGTACACGTACGAATTATAATCTGGAAACAAATACTGTGCGGAAAAGACATGTAAAAATAATCAAAAATTACAAAACGGCTTGGTATCCATAGTTTTCTGAGTCGCTGAGATGAATAGTGAAGCTTTCACTGTCATAGTGTGGGAGTAAAACGCCCCTATCATTTTTAGGGGTATGGGCAGGGGTAAAAGTGAGAGGGAAGGCAAGGGGAATTCGTCCGCCTATTGTCAAAAAATATCTAT
Source organism: Thermobia domestica (assembly GCF_964235325.1). Lineage (NCBI taxonomy): Eukaryota > Metazoa > Arthropoda > Insecta > Zygentoma > Lepismatidae > Thermobia > Thermobia domestica. Next base: position 103,887,292 of record NC_137461.1, read on the forward strand.
GGTGTTCCCTCACTTCCTAAAAAATTACAACGGGTAAAGATAGGTTCGGGGGACGCCATGACGTCATGCGTACCCTTACCTTTTCAGATCCACTTTTACCTCTGGGTATGGGAGGGGTTAATGTGCAAACAATGAAGAGGATATTTAGATTTTCCTTGTGATTTCTAATTTTCCTTCTAATCTTTTTTCGTTCTTCAGTAATGGATCTGCCCCTTTTGGTTACTTTATATTCCATAATATACCATTCTCATACTGGCACTATCTTTCTATGAAAGTTTCTTCTATTCAAGGGTATTGTTTTTGTGCCATATATCATAGTATGTTTCCAACTTCAGTCTAATAGAAACTTTCCTTCAGTTTGGCTGGGATCTTCTTTCCTCAAAGAACTTCTGTCACTTGCTTTCAATTTGCACTTTCTTCTTGGATTCGAAACCTTTCACGTTATATATTTCCTTTTCATCTATGAGCAGTTCTAAATACTTAAAATGATCTATTCTAGAATATCATTTCCGTCTACAATCCAGCCAGGTGCATAATTTTCTCCCGTAACACGTCATGTACACACTTATCTTACCTCTCCTTACTAGTAATATGATTTCCTCTAGAGGTTTAGGTAACTGTTCTAACAAGCGTTAAATTTTAACGTCGGAATACAATAAGCTGTCATCTGCATCTCTTATTATACTCATTATTACTTGTATATAAAAAGAGGATCAATTGTTACTTGATACAGTCTCTTTTTTAAAAAAATACTCACCTCTCCAACACTTTCTAACGCTTAATCAAACTCCGAGTACTCTTTTGTGTTTATCGTGTATATGTCTTGCATGTTTTTTTTTTATTTACTTCTTTCCTTGAATTCTATTGTACGCTACTTTCAAGTCCATGAGTACTAACGTAGTTAACCTATGATTTTCTATAAATTTCTGTATCGTTTCCCTTAAACCATAGATCTGTTCCTTGGGTTTCACTTGGCATAACAGCAAATCATTCTTTTGCTAACAGTTCTTATATCTCCCTTCCATAGTTCTTTTTAGTGTCATGATTATACGAAAAAAATAGCTTTATATTTATCTGTACTCCTTGCAAGCTAGAGTGTGTCCCCATTTCCTCTGTAAGTCGGCACACTTGAACTTGCTCTCTGCTCATTGAAAGTTTCTTCTCTTCATATACTAGTACAGTAGAGCGTCGATTATCTGAACGTCGGTCAACCGAACGACCGCTTAACCGAACTGTGTACTCGCTCGCACCTGTTACTCTCCCACCCTACCGTCCATCATCCCCCTCACTCCCAAACCAAGTTTCCCACAGTAGTCGCCGCACTGAGCCACCGCTGGCGGAACGTTGCTTCTAATGGAGCCTTCATAAGGCACTGCTGACCGGCCAAGCCGCCAGTCGCTGTGTTTCATCAATCAGCACACTTCTGTCGGTTTGGCACTGGCTGTAGAAGTAGCGGCAGTATCAAAGCTGTTCACAGCAACAGCTGCGCCAGCTTAGAGTTGAGGCGTGCCGCTCCGCGCATGGCAAATAAACATGTATAGTTCGATTATCCGAACAAACCAGTTTTCCGAACACCCATGTCCCCCAATTACTTCGGATAATCGACGCTCTACTGTAGTTTGTTCCACTAAACTACACAGTACTGCGACACAATCTTCACCGAAAATATTTGGTGTTTCCAGGAGGATATATAATATATTGCAATCATAGGTGCATTCAGCATAAAAGACCCGCGTTCGATTCTCAGTCGGAGTTAATGTGGTTCGGATTTCACGTTGCAGGGCCGGATTTACGGGGGTGCAAGAGTGCACGTGCACCCCCCTTCGTTGTAAAGATACACTATCTAAAATGAGAAGCTAAAAGTGAAAATAGCCACACCTTCCGAAACTTTCTGCCATCATGTTTCCCTTTGGGGCTTAAAAGAAAGTAGAGTTTTGCAAAAACAATAGTTTAAGTTCATTTTCACAAGGTTGAAGGAAAAGGATTCACCAAGCAAACCAATATAGCATTTGTCAAGTAGGGAAGAAAACAGAAAGCAGGAAAAGAGAACTTTTTTCCCCTGCATAACACTTGCGACCCTCTTTAAAATACTCCCCTCCCTTCGGTTCTATGTACCAGCATTGTCAAGTGTAAAGAATATTGTCACGTGTCACTTTGAACAGTTTCAGTGTGATTGGTTATTTTGATAATTATTGTTGCATCCCCCTCACACAATCCTGGATCCGGCCCTGGCTGTAGTTAACCGTCTTGTGTAGCCGCTGTGTTGGAAAAAGACTCTAAACTATGAATCGCAGTTCTCCATTTTGTTTATAGATTTCTAAAGTTCTAATTCGAAGATACTGCAGTACCTTTCTTCAGATTTCCTGGTTCTTTTTCTTCTGCACTATTTCCTCGATGAATTATATTGTCTACTGCATATTTATTCTTCTTTGACTATGTTTCTTGATCTCTTCTCTTAATTTGCTTTACTGAGTGATGTATCCATTATTTTATATGAACGTCTTGCTAAACTAGATTTTCTTCTTTTCTTTTCTCTTCTGCAACTCTTAATAAAGATTTCGTATGTTGTGTGCTACTTTTTCTCTTTCTTTTCTTTCCTTCTTGTTATCTTCTGATTGTGTTGTTCCAGCTGTTCTTAGCATCTTTCTTTACTAAAACCGCAGATAATACCTGACTCCACCATTAGCTTTAATAATTTTTCCATATCTCTTGCAGTTTACCCTAATGCGTCTTTTCAGTAGCGGCTCTTGAGGGAAGTCACTGTTGAATATATATATATATATATATAGGGTGACCGCGTGACTATGTTACAAAGTTTAAGGGAAGATTCCTGACACGGAAACAAGAAAAAAAGTTCAAATGAACTTTTGTCCAACGTACATAATGTCGGAGCTACAAGGTGCCGAAAGCGTGGGAAAATGACATTCAAAGCTCTATAGCTCGACTATGGTGAATGATAGAGCTAATGCGGCATGGTAACGTCAAAGACACCGAAGCTGCTGTATTCAAAAATGCTTACGTCGAGATCGTGCAATTCGTGCACAAGGGATTCCCCAAAGGAGCGTAGGGATTCCCGGATAATCTGTCAAGAAAGATGGGTCGAAAAGGATACGGATGAATAGCTGTCCCAACTGCTAGCAATAATGCGTCTGTACTAAGTCGATATCTCGCACAAGCACAAAATGGCGAACAGTTTTATACGTGCCATGTGTGGTTGCATAACGAGCACTAAATAATAGTGGGAAACATGAAAGGAAAATGTAAATAATTTGGTACAAATTGTAACTACATGATATTACGCTGTCCTATCATTGAACAGACGCTTTTAATAAAGGTAATAGTCATGAAATGTACTAAAATGTTGTAAAAGGATCACACTAACATTGTTTTCTTCGATGTAGTTTTGTCAATGAAAGCAAGCAAAACTAAGGGGAAAAACCGGGGGATATGGGTGCTTTCTTCCAGGCAGAAATCTTATTTTATTTGATGATACGAGCCGAGGATACTTTTTACGAGAGGGGGATTTTTCCGCCATCCAATGTTAATGTGACCAGTGCCAGAGAACAACAGTAAAATATCCGTTTCTGATCATTAGCAGTAATGTGCGTTACCCGAACATTGAAAAAGAACAAGGAAAAACATTTTATCAGGACGTTTGTTTTAGTCGCTGCTTCCGATGTTTTGCAGGACTGATTCCGAGATATTGTCTAGAATGCTTAACATATCGTCATATTGTTATTGTTTAGAAGATATTTTGTTTTCACAGACGGTGTTATCACCTGAAGTACGCCACAGTTTGCAGGTTCGATCACAAGCATTTGTTCTTCCTTCTGGCGTAGAAAACAATCGAAGGTAAGGAAAGTATAAAGGAAAGTATAAGACAACACTACTAGAAGGCGTTGTGGAGGGTGGAAGGTCATTCTTCATGTGGTTTGTTCGTAGCGTACGAGTTCCTTAGTGCAGTTTGTGCTTTGCTTGTTCGAATGTGAGATCAAATGGAGTATTCGGTAGCAGAGCTTGCGGACATGATATTTGTGTACGGTGAAGCAAATGGCAACAGTCGAGAAGCTGATAGGTTATATCGACTGAAGTATCCACAAAGAAGACATCCAGCCCATACTATGTTTGCTAGACTTTTTCAACGCTTAGAAGACACGGGGAATTTATAACCTCAATACTACGTCCAAAGAAGACGAAGTACCACAAGGACTCCGGACTTTGAAGAACAAGTGCTTGATCGTTTCGCCTAAGACCCAACAGTAAGTACTCGGAAAGTAGCACGTGAAAGGGGAGTAGCACAAGATACTGTTTGGAAAGTAGTACACGAGCAACAGTTACACCCTTATCATCCGCAGAGGGTTCAGGCCTTACGTCCAACTGACTTTCAATCTCGCGTTCGGCTTTGTGAGTGGTTTCTCCAACGCTCTGTAATTGATCCGCAGTTTGATTCCTACGTGCTTTTCACCGACGAAGCTTGTTTTACGAAAGACGGGATATTTAATAGACACAATAGTCATGTATGGGCAGACGAAAATCCTTATGCAATTGTGGAAAGGGGCCACCAAGACCGATTCGCCATAAATATGTGGGCGGGTATTATCAGTGATCAGATAATAGGTCCATATTTACTACCACCACGATTAACTGCACCAGTGTATACGAGATTCCTGCGAGACATACTTCCAGGGTTATTAGAGGATGTCCCTCTCGGTGTTCGTCAACGGATGTGGTTTCAACATGATGGCGCCCCAGCCCACTTTTCAGCTAGTGGTCGAGAGTATTTGAATCAAACGTTTCGTGACAGATGATTGGAAGAGGCGATCCTTGTAATTGGCCTGCACGTTCCCCAGATTTGACTCCACTTGATTTTTTCTTGTGGGGTCATTCAAAACACTTGTCTATGAAACGCCTATAGACAACGCAGAAGAACTATTAGCACGAATACTCGCTGCCTGTGATACTATAAGAACAGCTCCTGGGTTGTTACAATGGATGCCTCAGAACTTACTGGGACGCTGTAACGCCTGTGTTGAAGTAGAGGGACGCCATGTCCTTCACCTATTGTAGGATAATTGGGAGATTTGTCTCTTTTACAGGTAATTGATGATGTTCTTGGCTGCATTCAATCCTGTTGTAAAATGTTGATTGAAGACATTACTCCCATTCTTGTGACTTTTGTTTTTAGGAAACAACCTCTTTTGCATTATGGTTGTTTCGCTCAGTTTTGTTTATTTGTTTTCAATGACAACAATACATGGAAGAAATACTTTAATAGTGTGATCCTTTTACAACATTTTAGTACGTTTCACGACTATTACCTTTTATTAAAAGCGTCTGTTCAATGATAGGACAGCGTAATATCATGTAGTTACAATTTGTACCAAATTATTTATATTTTCTTTTCATGTTTCCCACTATTATTTAGTGCTCGTTATGCAACCACACATGGCACGTATAAAACTGTTCGCCATTTTGTGCTTGTGCGAGATATCGACTTAGTACAGACGCATTATTGCTAGCAGTTGGGACAGCTATTCATCCGTATCCTTTTCGACCCATCTTTCTTGACAGATTATCCGGGAATCCCTACGCTCCTTTGGGGAATCCCTTGTGCACGAATTGCACGATCTCGACGTAAGCATTTTTGAATACAGCAGCTTCGGTGTCTTTGACGTTACCATGCCGCATTAGCTCTATCATTCACCATAGTCGAGCTATAGAGCTTTGAATGTCATTTTCCCACGCTTTCGGCACCTTGTAGCTCCGAAATTATGTACGCTGGACAAAAGTTTATTTGAACTTTTTTTCTTGTTTCCGTGTCAGGAATCTTCCCTTAAATTTTGTAACATAGTCACGCGGTCACCCTGTATATATATATATATGAAGGGCTCGGTTAACGCCTTATTGCCTCTGACTTGTACTAGGAAAATACGATCTGTATGTGTGAGTTACGATGTGCATGTTAATACACAAATCAATTGACTATGCATTCGTCAAGCCTCTTGCAATTTGGTACAGAAAAGTCATGAACATTTTCTGATGGCTATAGCTGCTAACATGATGAATGTAGATTAACACTATATTGCTGAAATGATTAAGCACGAAGAAACGAGATTACACATGTTCATTTTTTTGTAATAGTGATGAATTCTGACAACGTAGCGTCAAGAACGGGGCGATAAATGCTATGGAATGAAAAAGGTAATGAAGAAATCATGTCCGGATAAATAATGAGAATTGTTTTGTCATTTCCAATAATGATGTGTTTCGAATATTTACGCTTTTCGAGTGGATTGTACATTTTTTCGAAATTTAATGGTAGAAATTCCGATGACAAAATGTCCGCACCCTCAGATTAGCAGTGGAATTTAGGCATCGTTTTAGAAATGCAGTGGCTTTAACCCTTTGGGGATCCTATGGTACAATTTGTACCATATGCACTTTTCATGGTACATTGCGTTATTTCTCTTCTATTTGAGCTTTTTCGTCCGGTTTTTTTTTTGTTTTTTTGTTTTCCAAGTCCAGAGGCCTTGTAGAAGACATTACGTATGGTTTCAGACCGTCCTGCGTCCAGATATAGGAGGTGATGACGTCATAAGTCAAAAATTTATTTTCTCATTTTCTAAGCCTATGTTCAATATTTTTTGGCGGGCTTATTTTTCTACGTAGAAGATTGAAATTTTGCACAAATATTCAGTCCACCGAGTAGCATTTACCAGATTTTTTGTTCTGATGTCAGTGCTAAAACAGGGGGGGGACCAGAGGGGCAAAGGGTTAAAAATAGGGATTTTTTTACTCCAAAAATCCCGTATTTCGTCATTTTCCCGCCTCACATACACGATAGAACCACGTGAGTCATACCGTCTGAAAGGCCGTTCCATTCTGAAGAGAACGACGGTCGAATTATTATTCTAGGGTAATTAGGGCCGTCTCACCAGGGATGATATCGAAACTGCACCTTGAATTAGGAGACATTCTATATATTTCCTGATAGGACTTCTCTAGCAAGTTCCAAAACAGGCGTTCGTTTCTTGCCCGGAAGTGACCCCACCTTTGCAGGGGCTAAAATATATAGAACATTTTGACCTATTTTCTATAGCAGGTGTACATAAAGTACGCTGCTACCCCTAAAAGTTGAAACCTATGTTAAAACGCCAAAACACCTGTTTCATCATTGTGAAAGCATAATTTAACGAAGTGAAAATATTTGCCCAGGGGTCTCCACAGGGTCCCAGGTGGGGACCAACTCAAAATTTGCAATTGAAAAGAGGGACAAGTAGCATATCGTTTGAAAGCTAGTGTTAAAAGAAAAACGATAACAGAAGTCTCACAGCTCTAATCAAACTCTGTGCGAAATGGAGGAAGATTCAAAATTTGAAAACAGTCTGCAGCTAACAGTGCATGGCCACCACTAGAATTCCAAAACTGTGATACAGGTGTCAAAATTCTAAAACACGTGTTTCATTATTTGAAAATTTCTATTTATCGAAATGATAATGTTTACCCCGGGGTCCCCGCAGGGTCCCAGGTGGGGTTCAACTCAAGATTGGCAATTGAAAAGAGGGGCACGTAGCATATCGTTTGAAAGCTATCCCGCTACAACTTACCGACAGCCCGTCTGGTAGAAGTGATCTAGAAACCTCTAGACCACGTGGCTGTTTTGCATTTACAAGTGTCGTTTTGATGTGAAGAACCACATAGTTCGACATTTGTTTCAAAGCTTTAGGTGTAAGAGGTGGTCATGAACCTTAAGATTCAGCATATAGACGTAGTGTAAACACCCCACCATTTCGCACAGGACGAAAGATTGGTTCCATACGCTGTCTGTTTTGAGAAACTTTGAAAGAAAATACTACTTAAACCATTTGAAAATGTGTAGTTTGACCGCTGCCCACATATAGGGACTCCAGGACATACGTTTTCATTTCTATACATTGAACGTTTGCAATGACGAATTTAGAAAGCCAGCAACCCTTACTTATAGCCTGTAATTAGCTTGAATGAAAAGTTGTGTTTGTCAATTTGCAATAACGTTGACTTACATCTAGAAAATTGATTCTCTAGATTGCAAAGAAGGTTCACAAGCTCATCAAGTTGATGGTGACAAACTCTGTTCTCCAGGACATTACAATGACCGTAGACGATTATATTACGTTCGAAGATAATACTCAATTCCAGCCCCTGGACACGACATCAAGTCAACAAGGAACTGCTTCGGGAACCGAAGGCGATCCTGATTACGACTACCTGGACCCAAATCCTTCTCAGGAAACCGCATTTTGGAGATCATGGAGTGAAGCGAAATTGAGAGATACTGTAGCAGCTTATAACAACGCGTCCAGTGGTCGCAAACTCAAGGATGCGAAACGTGTAGCAAGAGTTGACATCTGTACAAGTGACATCATTCGGATGAAACTATTCCTGGACAAGGCATCCAAGCGGACCAAGCTAGCAGAACTCCGAGAATCTGTCAAAGCATGGCGCAAAAATCAACGCGCTGCTCCGAATTTTTTTCAGGATCACTGAAGAAGGCATTGCCGTGGAAGCCTTAGTAAAATCGCGGAAGCTAGGGGTTACTGTTTTCAAGGCATCCTGATTCTGAATCCGCCGACTATTGAGAGAAATGTACTGGGGTTCCAGGAAAATCACAAAAATCATGACAATGACAGACAGAACAAAAGCACTGGAACGTTCAAACGAATTCGACAACTACATTAAACAAATCAGGCAGGAGACTGAAGAGGATAACTACAACCTTGATCAAATTGTGAATCTTGATCAAAGTGGATTCAATTATGAATTACTAACACCACGAACTCTAACTCAACGTGGAGCAAAAAATGTCGAAACTCAAGTAAGATGCGAATCAAAAGTGACACATTCTTACACAGTCCAGGAAGCGATTTCGGCATCAGGAAAGCTCCTGAGCCCGACTGTCATTGTGCTCCGCGAACCACCGGTAAATTTGGATCAAAAGTCCAATGTAAAATCCCTCAGATCCCTGGAGTCATTATCAGAGCAAACAAGTCAGGAATGATGACAAAGGAAATATTCAAGGAATACCTGCCACATCGTGTTCGAGACGTTGAAACTCCTTGTCTTTTGTTGAAGGACGATGCAGCCATCATGAGAGATCCGGACTTGTATCAAGAGTGTCCTGACTTACATCCAGGAACAATCATTCCAGGCTGTACTTCCTATGGACAGCCATTCGATATGGGATATATATTTTACAGAAAAATGATGGTTAAGCGTGCAAACAAGCATGTTCGGAATGAAGAACTTGGAGACAAGCTAGACATGACAAATCGGTATTCCAGTGCTCACTTGATTGGGGTAACACGAAATCAGTTGGAATCACCCAGATTCCAAGACATGATCAAGTACGCTTTCGGCAAATGTAGATACATCGACCTTCCTAATGATTTTAGTTGCCAATCAGTGAGAGAGTTGTCTTTCAGTTTCCATACAAATAATCCAGCTTTCTCGACATGTTCGATTCCGGACGACGAACACTGCATGGAGAAGAGTTTTATTCAGTGCACTTGGTGTCTCCAACCACTGTGCTTTTATAACTTCTTCATGAAAAATAGCACGGCCGCACCACTCCACGAGACACTCAAGCCTCACTATCACGCCGTAGAGTGATCGTCATGCATATGGCCATCATACCTGCATAACAAGAGATACAGTCCTGGCAGCTACCACATTGCTACGACCGTGGAGTGTGACTTACGTGGCTCTCACACATAGACTAGAACAAAAACTAAGCTTCAGCAAACAACAGTCGACGAAGCCGTGTCTTCTAGACTGCTTCTACCAGACGGGTCGTCGGAAAGTTCAAGAACGATAGCTTATAAACGATATACTTTTTGAAGCCTTTCCAAATGAAAACTTCGAGGTAAACTCCTTGTGGGACCCTACGAGGCCCTGGGGCAAACATTTTCATTTAGATAAATTGCATGGTTTAAATACTGTAACGCATGTTTTAGAATTTTGACACCTGTATCACAGTTATGGAATTCTAGTGGTGGCCATGCACTGTTAGCTGCAGACTGTTTTCAAATTTTGAATCTTCCGCCATTTCGCACAGAGTTTGATTAGAGCCGTGAAACTTCTGTTATCCTTTTTCTTTTAACACTAGCTTTCAAACGATATGCTACTTGCCAATCTTTTCAATTGCAAATTTTGAGTTGGACCCCACCTGGGACCCTGTGGAGACCCTTGGGCAAATATTTTTATCCAAATATACTTCTGTATAGGGTAAAAGTGGGGCATGGTAGGGAAATTTTTCTGGCGGGCCTATTTTTTCACGTAGAAGATTGAAATTTTGCACAAACATTCAGACCACCGAGTAGTATTTACCAGAAGTTTTTTTCCGATTTCTGCGTAAAAGCAGGGGGGTCCAGAGCGGCAAAAGTTGAAAAAAGGGAAATTTTGCCCCAAACAATCCCTTTTTTTCAGGAATTTCCCGCCTTAGATACATGATGGAGACATATGAATGGTACCGCCTGAAAGACAGTTCTATTCTGAACAGAATGATTGGCGGATTATAGTCCTAGGGTAATTAGGGATGTCTCAGGAATTTTTTTCCCTGAGATCATAGTGTTTTACGGTACTTTGGGGCACTGTGGGAATTTTTGATAAAAATTCTCCCGCCCTTACTATTCAAGATAGAAACTTGAAATTTGGCACACACATTCAGAATACCAAGTACTATTTCTGATTTTTTTAGATGGCTACGATCACACAGGGGGGTCCAGGGGGGGCCAAAGTTCGAGAAAAAATGTTTTCCCTCCGAAATTTTCACTTTGACATTTTTTCTCGCTTCTGGTATATGGTATGAGCACGCACCATTTGAAAGCCAGCTCTATTCTGAAAAGAATGAGGTATGAACCATGATCCTAGGATAAATAGTGACGATGCAGTAGCTGCTTGACTGAAAGTCTAAAAAATAGCCCAAAAAGCCAGGATCCCAAAAGGGTTAATAACACTGTGGTCAAAAGAATGTAGTGATCAGGTATTTTGTAATTTCTAATGTCCTGTTGAAAGGAACTTAGAGTGCATTTTTAAAATAAATTTTGGTGCTCATCCTTTTCATGATGACTTCATCAGAAGCACGACAGAGGAATCTCCTGTGAAAAATCCTCCAACTTGAAATTGACGATGTAAGCGGGATAACTAGATAAGAGGAAGCGTAAGAGAAGAAGAAATAAAGGGAAGGAGTGCACCTCCCGTCAGTCGAAGGTTGTTGTTCCAGCCAAGAAAGTAGTTGAACCATTCATGTCGAAAGAGTGCTGGAACAAAATTAAGGGGGACAAAGAGTTTATTTTTCACTAATTAGGGAACTTAGCTGATTATGCAACACAGAACGCTTATTCCTACCTCGTGCAAAATATGAGAATTTAAAATACGAAACGCTCCTACACAAAGGACAATCTTCCAGGAGATCATTCACGTTTTCCTATAATTTGAAAATTAATGGTGTGGATATTAGTGTGTGTAAGAAATCTTTCTTGTAGTACACGGTCTTTGTCGTAGCAGAAAACGAATATAGCTACTTGAGGAACAGATCAAGGATGGGAACGTCACAGCCCAAAGCTATGGAAGACTGTAATGATCGTGTAGGTTTCGCAGCCGCCCAAATGCTTTTGCAGAAGCCAGTTTGGAATCTGCACCGAAATATGCCAGTCACTACCGCCGGAGCCAAAACGAGAACAAGCAGAATCTGGACTGCGATCTCACAATAAATTCTCTGTATAAGACAACGCATGTTCCGTGGTGTGCATCTCAGCAGATAACGTCCATTAGTTCTGATAGATTCCGAAGGCTTTTCTATGATGAATTTTGTATAAGGTTTTAATTACCTAAGTCAGACATTTGTTCTTTTACGACTCGAATAAGATAAAGTTAAATCATCCTAAATCAGTACGTGACGAGAATGAAGTCAAACAGTTAAAAGCTAGTAGAAATCTACACCTTACTAAGGCAGAAGCCGCTAAGGAAAAACTGACATATATCTCTCGGTTTGCTTCTTCAAATCCAACTAAATATCATGTGATCTGCGTTGATTTACAAAAGACCCTTCCAACTCCAAAATAGCGGTTAGTTCTGTGTATTATAAAATAAATTTATAAAATAACTTTTTATTATTGTTTAAGTATACTTACTACTGTACTTGGTCATTTAATTTTTATAGCTATACATGGGGCGTGAAGAGCTAACAAAAAGAGTGCAAGATACTCACTGAAACAAACTATGAAACTATAAATAAAGCATTACCTGTAATTACTATTTATAATTTATCTGTAGCAAATTTAACAGATGGTACTTTATTTTGTGTTTTCCATGTCTATTCAAGATTTGTACTTACTAAAAACTAAAATATAAATTTCAAATTATTTTTTTTCTTACAAAAGTATCAAAAACTAAATACATAATGCTATTTCAGTGTACAACGCTTAGTTACATAATTTACCTAGTCAAGTGATACAGTTGTAGGAGAAATCCATTCTTGGAACATTAGAACCCTATTAGAAACAACTCCTTCCTTTCTTGTGACTATATTTGTGACTTAATAACTTTTAAACCATCCAATAGATCTCTATCAAATTTTCAACATAGATGAAGTTCCGGCCTGGAATGGTTTTACCGAAAGAATATACTTATTTCGAACGCATATATTTATTAAACTTTAAGACATACGAATATGAAATTTTACACACGTGTTTACGAACCTCTCTAGTTCAAATTACAGTTCAAAATTCAAATTACAGATGTTCAATATGTCCTCCATCAGCGACATAAACAATATCACATCGATACTCAAATTCCTTCCGGGGCCGCGGTGGCTCAGTGGTAGAGCGTTCACCTCTGGTGCTAGGGGTCTCGGGTTCAAACCCTGCTCCCGCCAAGTGAACTTTGTGGTGGACAAACACCGTGTGCGTGGGTTTTCTCGGGGTTCTCCCGTTTCCTCCCACTTTCTTCATTCCACCATTTCATTCATTACTCATTATCACCGTCTCCTTTAGCCTAACCGGCATAACCGTGGGACGTAAAACTCAAAATTTCATTTCATTTTCATTTCATTTCAAATTCCTTCCATACTCGGGCAAGCATGTACTGCGTCAATGATGTTATGGCAGTACGGATCCTATTCTTCAACTCTTCCAGGTTCTGTCGGAGTTGTGGTACATAAACGTTATCTCTAACGAAACCCCAGAGAAAGAAGTCACTGGCTGTCAAATCCGGTGAGCGTGGAGGCCAGCTTAGACCTGCTAAGTCGTCAGCTCCTTGACGACCAATCCAACGGTTCGGTAGAGTTTCATTCAGATATTCACGCACTTGGCGACTCCAGTGACGGGGTCCCTCATCTTGTTGAAAAATGAAGTTGTCTTCGTGCAGCCTCGGAAACAACATAGTGTTTTGTAACATAGTGACTGTTAACCGTGTTTCCATTAAAGAAAAATGGGCCGTAAACAGATGATCGGGATATCGCACAAAACACATTGACTTTGGGTGAATCTCGTACATGTTCAATGACTGCATGTGGGTTCAGTAGGCCCCAAATTCTAACTTTTTGTTTGTTTACCTGACCATTAACACAGAAAGTCGCTTCATCACTGAACACGGCGCGTTGTGCAACAGTGTTATCATTGTCAATAGCATCCAGAATCTCGTTACAAAATGCCACACATTTGCGTTTGTCGTCAGGACGCAGAGCTTGCAACACCTGTAACTTGTACGGCTTCATAACCAACCGACGTCTCCAAACACCCCAAATTGTTGTTGTCGGCACTTGTAACTCTTGACTCGCACGACGAATTGATTTTGAAGGACTACATTGGAAAGCAGTTTGAATTCGTGCAACATTTTCTTCAAGAACACGAGGGCGGCCAAGACTCTTTCCTTTACTTACACATCCTGTATCTACAAACTGCCAATACCATCTGCGAATGTTCCATTCGGAGGATCAATTTGGTACCTCAACCTGAAACGTCGTTGTACTGTAATCACAGAATTGCACTTCGCAAACTCGAGAACACAAAATGATTTCTGCTGCGGAGTAGCCATTTAAAACATATGACGGTTACGAAGCAAAACAGAAGACAACTGACATCTTAGGGGCTATTAATGTAAACTAGACTATGTATCCCTTTCTCCAATAGCCGAGCAGTGGCGCAGCCATCGATAGTTCGGACAAAATAATTCTTCGTAATACGTATATTCTTTTTGAAACAGGGTATATATATATATATGATAGAAAATGACCGATATTAGTGTCGAATTTATAGTTTTCGGGGTCGCTAAGATGAACAGTGACACACCCGATGCCATTTAAATCCAAATTCAGCCCCGCAACTTGGGATGGGAATGGGGATATATATATATATATATATATATATATATATATATATATATATATATATATATATATATATATATATATATATATATATATATATATATAAATGATTGAAAATGATCGATATCAGAGAGCGCTTCATTAATACTAAAAAGTGACTGATTAACGGAACGTATTACTACTTTTTCATATATTGACACTTCGAAGCGGGCAGTTGACACTAGTAAGAAATATGGGGATATGGAATTTATTCTTGGGACGCCCAATTCATATTTAATAGGATAAATTCTTGCTATATTTTTCGGTTTTGCTCTGGCATCTGTCAACAGACAAAGGGGAGGACATCCCTGGCCAACTCTATATGCGATCCTGCTAATTACTTTGCTCAGATGTTAGTATCAACAGAAACACATAAAAATATTTGCTAAGTTTTGATAATGAGTGGTATGAGCTGCTAGCAGATGTTGGTTTGATCTATATTGTATTTCGTGATCTATCTCGTGATCTATATTGTATTTCTAAGAAGCTCCATTTTGTATCCCGAACTATTTTTCGTTATGCATATATTTTCAGTAACTTTAGAGTAAAATTAATATCGTGTACAGACATTTTAAACACACAAACACAAATTAGATATACGCGTATAAGTATGCTGGCGTAATGCTTTTTATACTTGTGTTACTTCGCCTCTCTCTTTCACTCATTCATTTGCTCTTGTTGCTGCCAAAAGTGGTAAATACTTGTAACATTTATGCAAAGTTTAGAACCTACTAATTTAGCTGGTTGTTTCTCAGTGTAGCAGTAAAATGGGTGATACTAACACGGGGTGGGAGCTAAGGGAAGGATGGGAAAGGACCGAGAGAGGGATGGGAGCTGGGAATCCACTTTAGTAAAGGAATAATAAATCAGAGTGGAATTTCACATTCTACTGTGTTGTCTGTGGGCGATCTGCGGTTCTCAAAATCTGGCTGTGTTCCTCTGGTGTTGGTGTGTGTATTATACACCTTTCTCTGTACCCTCTCGGAGAACTTAAGGAAGGGAAGCGCTTGTTGAAGAATTCTAGGGAGTAAACGGGAAATCAGGAGGTGTTGGTGATGGTGGGTGGGGGTGGGGGGAATTCTAGTTGTAAACTGTGGTACCGAGATTTTGGCAGGTAAACCACCACAGAAAAGTTGCTGCCACCTATTGCTGTCATCTTCACACACACAAATTCCCGCAGATTCTCTCTCCCTCTTTTCTCCTCCTCCCCCATTCCAGCTGCACAGAAAGCTTTATGTGTTAATTCCTCTAACTGCTAAGAGCCTCATTCTCTTATTGCATAATAGTTCTTTCAGTAAAAAGGGAGATTTTCAGCCTGTTTGTTGTCTTTTGCTAAAACTCTTCTTGGAAACTCCTTCAGTACATATTAGCTTAGAGAGCTCCTTTTGTAAAGCTTTTTTTTTTTTTTTTTTTTTAGCTTGCCTGTGCTCAAATCCACGCTACTTTGATGTTTTGGAGCAATTAGTTGATAACTTGGATATTAATTTATTGTTTTACCACAGTATAATAAACTTTTGCAAATTATATATTTTTAAACATTAATTCAAAAATGAGATTACCAAACTAGATTATTTTGTTAAAATAAAACATGTTCTCTTTGGGCTTAACTTACTGTGCATTTTATACAGGCTGCAAAGTGAACAGTGAACAAAGAGAAATTTAACATGTGAATTCATGTTCTTCTTCCAGCAATTTAAGATATTCAGTCAATTGAAATATCAAATTCCTGATACTTTTATAAGCAAATGGTTATCTGGTTGGTTTGGAATTTAAATTTTCTTCCTAGCGCAGAAACTATATGAGATGTTCATTTACAACTTAACATAGGATCCGAGCTAGATGAATTCCAACTGGGAATCGAACCCAAGATGCGTATGCTAACCATATACCCAAGATAGAACTTTCTTCTGAGTGTTTGTCTGTATCTTTCCTCGAGTATCCCTCTCCATTCCTACATTCTGATTCCATCTATTTTCATAGTCATTCGCTTTCGTACCTACATCATCCTCTCGGTAGGGCATTGGATCCACCCACACTTTGAGCACACCAATTACCTGCTCTTTCATATGTGTTGAGGTACCACGTAGCCTTATCTCCTGGACCCAAGGGCACGGGCTAGTTGCCCATCTCGGAGTATAGCCGAAGCCTAATCTTCGCCGGTAGGGGCGGCAGTCAAAGACTACCTACCTCACTGAGGACGTGATAATGTCACACGTACTCTCCCGGATCCAATGGAACGAGTTAGTCGCCCATTTCGGAGGATAGCCGAGGCGTTGCCTCTGCCGGTAGTTTGTTGATCCTTCTGCCACCCGCTGTCATATGGTAGTTAAGGTATCGGCAGCGCACAGAGGGTCACCCTATGTCCCCCTCAGAACCTCTGGAGATGCGAGTCCGGTAAAACAATGAGCGGTTTTCTCCTCTTTCTCAGCACGGGCTTGGGACCTGCCACGGCTGGGTTACTTTCATTTACACTGACAAGGCATTCGAATTCAACTGAAAAAAAATTAATTAAGAGATCATGAACTTCGTCTAAAAGGTGGAAGGGAGTTGCGCCAATAGTCTTCAAGTGTAGAAATCCTTAATTATATTCAACTAAATATAGACACGTTAAAGTGCAGAAGTCCTTACACTGCTCTAGGTGCACAAGACCTAAAATGCAGAATCTCTTATAATCATCTGAGTGGAGGAGTTCTAAAGTTTAGAAGCCAAAAAGTCATCGAGCTACACAAGTCCGAAAGTACAAAAGTTCTTGTCAACTTCTAGATAAATAAGTTCTTAAGTTCACAAGTTCTGAAATTCATCTTGCATTCATCTTGCACTAGTCCTGAAGCACAAAGTTCTTATATGCATCTAGATTCAGAAGTCTTAAGTTCACAAGTCATAAAAGTCATCCAAGTACACAAGTCCTAAAGTGTAGGAATTCTTATAAATAGTATCTAGAAGAAGAAGTTTTGAAGTTCAAAAGTCATAAAATTCATCTAGCTGCACAAGTCCTAAATGTCAAAAGTACTTATAAGCATCTGGATTCTAAAGTCCTAAGTTTACAAATTATAAAAGTCATTTAACTACACAAGTTCTAAAGTACAGAAAATCTTACAAATATCTGGATGCGGAAGTTCTTAAGTTCACAAGTCCTAAAATTCATCTAGCTACACCAATTTTAATTTGCTATAAGCATCTAGATGGAGAAGTTCTAAACTTCGTAAGTTCTAAAATTAATCTAGTTACGCAAGTCTTAAACTGCAGAAGTCCAACAAAGCATTTATGTCCAAACGTTCCAAAGTGCATAAGTCCTCAAATTCATCTAGTTGCACAAGTCCTAATTGTAGAAGTTCTTATAAGCAGGTAGATACAGAAGCCCTAATGTTCACAAGTCCTAAAATTTATCTAGCTACATAAAGTGCCAAAATGCAGAAGGATTTTAAGCATCTAAATGCAAAAGTTCTAGAGATCACAAATCGTAAAATTCATCAAGCTACAGAAAGTGTGAAGCGCAGAACTTTGTATAATCTTCTAGATGCATAAAATGTAAATTTCACAAGTTCTAAATTTTATCTAGTTACATAAATCATGAACTAGAGAAGTCCTAGAGAGGATCTAGATGCAGAAATTTATGTAAAAATCATCTAGTTGCATATGTCCTTAAATGTTGAAGTTTTAAAGACGATCGACATGCAGGACTCTTAAAAGCCAACCAGCTACATAAATTCTAAACTTCAGAAGTTCAATAAAATCATGTAGATGTAGAAGTTTAAAGTCCACTAGTCTACACTACAGAAGTTCCAAAAGCCAGGGTTCTGAGGTGTAGTAGTCTTAAATTGCTCTTAGTACACACATCCTAAACTGCATAAGTTCTAAAAATATTATAAATGCTGAAATCGTAAAAATCATCTAGAAGCATTAGTTCTAAAAATCATTTAGCTCCATTTCTTAAAATGTAAAAGTTATAAAATCGATCAACATGTAGAACTCCTAAAATCATCTACATTCAGAAGTTCTAGTGTAAAGTATAAGTTTTAAAATCAAGTAGATACGGAATTTCTAAAAGCTAAGTGACGTTTCTAAGTCTTCAATTGCAGATATCCTAAAGATCACTTAATTGCAGAAGGCTTATAATTTAGGACTCGTTTCTCAAACATGTTGGACTTCTAATTTAAGGAACACACCCCGGCTCGCTTACAGCACACTACCCACTTAATCTGTTCAGCTATAGTGTTTCGTGGAATGTATCACCAGAAACTTTAATTTAAAAGCCAAATACTTTGGTATATTCAAAGTTGTCTTCTTATATATAGTTTCATACCGAAACCAACATGTTTTTAATTTTATATCGTTCCGAATCCTTAATAACATGTTTAATAAAACAACATGGTCATAAATGTTGAAAAGTCTTATGTCTCTTTTCTTTTTCTCTTTTGCTTGAATTCTCTCTTTTTTCCCTTTTTTCTTTGTGGTTTAGAGAAAAATCTAATACCACCAACACCACTAGCGGCAGGCTTGATTCCAGATTCTGAGAACGTTACTTTTTAAAGCACCGTCACATGTTTAATTCTAGCTGAACAGTTGCTGGAAATATTCCTGCCTCAGGTGACACTGAAGAATCAATACCCTTGCACCGTCTGATAGTAAGATCTTCGGTGTTTGTGCGTAAGAAGTTCACAGGAGGGCTTCCAACCTAATGGTGCAGGATTTCACGACTGAATAGACTCTCTTTTCGGTATTATGTAGATTCATTTTGTCAAAGAAAAAGGAAAGGTTATATTTGTAACGACTTATACTAATAGAAATTCAATAGAAACTTATTTGTTCTTCGGAAGTATATTGTAAGATTTTAATAAAATTTTATGTTATATCTGGCAATGATGATGTCCTTTCATCTTTGTTAAATTATAGTGATGCTTAACACAAGAAATACTAGGGAGGGAGGTGATGATGATCACGAACGAAGTGGTGCAATGAAGATAGTGGCAGAAAACGGGAAAATCTCGAGAAAACCCATGGACTCGGAGCTTTTCATCACGAAGCTCACTTGGCGAGAGCTGGAACAATTCTTGTTAAAGTACAGTGCGAACTCTGGTTTCCATCTCATCCATATAGTTGAGATTACTAAATCCTAGATCTCTACCATTACTAAATCCTGGAAAACCAAATTTTGAATACTGACGAACCCAGCCTTGCATAAATCGCCATTATTATTCAACTTTATTCTGGAGTATGCTATAAGGAAAATCAA
Organism: Thermobia domestica; assembly: GCF_964235325.1. NCBI lineage: Eukaryota > Metazoa > Arthropoda > Insecta > Zygentoma > Lepismatidae > Thermobia > Thermobia domestica. Next base: position 103,906,929 of record NC_137461.1, read on the forward strand.
AGATAGCAACCATGGTCTGGAACTCAATGGTATTCACCAGTTTATGGCGTATGCGGATGCTGTAATGTAGAGTTCTTATTAAACGCTTTCAGCGACATTGATTTAGAAGTAAATCCAGATAAAGCTAAATACATGGAAGTTCGTCAGAATAGTGATACTGCAAATTATGAATGCGTCAAAATCTCAAATAATACTTCGGCAAAGTGGATACTTTCAAATATCTAGGATTAATATTAGCAGATCAAAGTCATATCCAAGAAAAAATTAAGCGTTGACTGGAGGCAAGGAATTTCGTGTTATTATTCAGTTTAAAATCTTTTGTCGTCGCGAAGTCTGTCGAGAAATTTGAAGCTTAATATATATATATATATATATATATATATATATATATATATATATATATATATATATATATATATAACGATAATCACGCCTGTTGTGCTGTATGGTTGTGAAAAATGCTCGCTTACTTTGAGGGAAGAACGCAAACTAAAAGTATTTGAGGATAAAATCCTGATACGAAGATTCGGACCCAAGAGGAACGGGAATGGAGAATGACGGAAAGTTCATAATGAACTGCAAAATTTATACGGTTTAACGAACATTGTTAGAGTCTAGGAGGATCAGGTAACCAGAATGAAAAAAGTAGAACGTTTTCAAAGTTTTAACTGGAAATCCAATCGGCAAACGTCCATTAGGAGGATCTAGACTCAGGTGGGAAGATAATATTAGGATGAATATCGTAGAAATAGGAATACAAAGTAGAAACTGGATCCAATTGGCTAAAGACAGAAGTTAATGGAGGAGTTTTTTGAACGTGGCATTGAACCTACGGGTTCCATAGGCCATAAAGTTAGTTAATTTGCCTTGCATAAATCACTTAGAAAACTGCGAATCGTATTCTGTTATTGTTTCATTACTGCCACCATATTTTCTTCGTCCTATAGGATAAATTTCCTATTCCGTCATTAGAATCCTTTTAAACATCAGCAGCAAACACTGTGTGATGTAAATACAGATTATGGCCACGGTGGCTCAGTGGTAGAGCGTTCACCTCTGTTGCTTGGGGTCCCGGATTCGATCCCAGCCCTCGCCAAGTGAACTCTGTGGTGGACAAACACCGTGTGCGTGTGTTTCGTCGTGGTTCTACTGTTTCCTCTCACTTTCTTCCTTCCACCATTTCATTCATTACTCATAATCACCGTATCCTTTAGCCTAACCGGCATAACGTGGGACGTAAAACTCAGATTTTATTTCATTTCAAATACAGATTGCATTGAAAAATAAAAGTGTTTTTATTAGCGTAGTTTCTTTGTTCATATGAACTAAAAATTAAATTCCTTTCTTGACATGAATGATCCTCGTGATGCAAAACATTTTATCAGCGTTTGAAAGCTTAATTAAGTGTTCTGTGCACTACATTCTGTGTGTACTTTTAATTTATTCAATACACAACTGCCTACACAATAACAGAAATATAGAATTAAAAATTAAGAACTAGTTTTTTTTTTAAGAAAAAGAAAAATATGAGTAGTATTGAATGGAGTACGATCTAAGAAATTAACTTTAAGTAAATATTTGCTTGTTAACCTGTTTTGAACAACATTGACTTGGTTGTTATTTAACAGGTTTAGAGTTGAACCTCATTTCTGCTCAACGAAATATATACACTTCAATGCATAAGGGGTCGATTTCCTGTTTTCAAATTAACGAAGGCTGCCGAGTTTATATGCTTTTCTCTTGTATCAACACACACACACACACACAAACATACACACAAAGAGAGAGAGAGAGAGAGAGGAGAAGAAGAAGAAGATGCTAGTTTTCCCCACATGATTCTGAACCTTTTCTTCCTTGTAAAGCTTACACTGAATTCCCCACGTACATCCAATGAAAACAAAGCCATCAATTTCCAAGAGAAGCAGATGATGACGTTTGTACAGAAGCACCATACTGAGTGTGTTGTATTTGTGTGTACACATTAGAAACAAAACACTCCGTCTTGTAGATTGCAATGTTATATATATATATATATATATATATATATATATATATATATATATATATATATATATATATATATATATATATATATATATATAATATGTGTTTGTGTGTGTCTGTGTCTAGACACTAATCAATCATGCGTATATGTATATGAATGTGTTTGGGTGCATGTGGAACAAGAGCTGTTTTCTCGTAGGTTAATTTAATGTAAATAAAATGATGTCTGAACAGCTAAGGAAATAATTAACACAAGACAATCCAGGAGGTTAATACAAGTTAGTTTTGTTGCTTCTGTTTTCGTGCTTCGAATAAGGAGCTTCCGAATTTGATATTGAATAATCTATTTTTTTATGCAAGACAGTGGCGGCTGTTGATGGAAGCCACATCGGCAGAAAAAAAAAAAAAAGAATCTAAAGTCTATCAGCACAAGGTGAGGGAAGAAAACCCACCTTCGAGAATTAGTATACTAAGCATACCCCATCCCTCAGCGAGATGATTGCAATCTTCACACGATGCAACTACCATCACAAGCCGCCATTGGATGTAAATCTTTTTACATGCTGCCGGCAGCAATGAACATTGAACCATCATTAGCAAGGTACGCGTGTGTGAAAGTATATTTACATATACCCATTTTTATCTTTCATTAATCATACTTTTCAAATATGTCAATTTTCTCTAGACCTGTTTCATTCCGAATCGCAGTCTCTATGCTTGTAAATGAAGAGGGAACTCAATTATGTATTCATTGAGTTTTATATATTTGTGTGTGTGTGTGGAAGAGACAGAGAAATCGTTAAAGTTGCACGTGCTACAAGTAAAATTTTTCTCACGCTCATTATGGTAAATAGTCATGGCAATATATTTGAAATCCAAATTCATCCTGTCAGTAACAACGACATTGCTCGCGTTATTTATTGTAAAGTGAACTGTAAAACATCAGAACGCAATGCAATGGTTTCTATGTACGATTGCTTAGATACATGTGAGTATTAGTGTCAAAAGTTGATTAAACTTTTAATGAAGTGGAATAAACACTAAATTTTTATGTAGAATGCAAGGTGCAGATTGAGAATAACAATGATAAAGATGGAAAAAATAACGGATAAAAAATGAAATGAAATTTTTGAGTTTTACGTCCCACGCTTATGCCGGTTAGGCTATAGGAGACGGTGTTGATGACAGATGAATGAAATGGTGGAATGAATAAAGTGAGAGGAAACGGGAGATCCCCGAGAAAATCCACGCACACAGTGTTTGTCCACCACAAAGTTCACTTGGCGGGAGCAGGGTTTGAACCCGGGACCCCAAACACCAGAGGTGAATGCTCTACCACTGAGCAACCGCGGCCCCTTAAATAACGGATAAAATAACATAGTTTGCAATAAAAATAGTAATAACTAAAAACTGCATCTACGTTAGTTGGACGTTTGTAACGGTAGTAATAGCGTAATTATTGTAACCGTGAATGCTGTTTAAGCTTCCAAAGAAAGCATTGCATACATTATATCTAGGTATTTACTCTAAAATCATATCCACGTATGTAAAATATGTTTAGGTGCAATAAATTCAAATAGCACCCACTCCTGCATTATCGGCACCTTAAACTTCTGTGACATTTGTTTGCAATCGCTTGCTGTGCTGTCTCAGGTTCATGCATTTCCCAGTGGGTTATGAAACAAACCTTCTCCTGGAAGCAAAATTACAATCTGCTTATAGACTATTGTAAGTGTATTTAAGGTATTAAGAGATCAGTCTTACCAAAAAGAGATATTGCCTAGCATCCATGTAGTGTGTGCTGGGCTGTTCTTAATCTGCACGAAATATTGAAATCTTAATAGCTTTTTCATGGCTATATGGTTAGCGTACACGCCTTTAGGGCGAGACCTGGCTTCGATATCCAGTCAGAGCTCATGTGGTTCAGATCCCACGTTAAGCTGTACGTCTAAGTCTCACAAATCCTTAATACTGAACGGGACGCTAAACTTCAAATCAACCAAACCAAATGAGTGAAAGTTTACGTTTCCGCGGCGTCACTCGCTTTTCACGTGTGTCCAGAAACACTAACGACTCTTCAAGTTCAATGAATATGCCATTAGCTCTATAAAACTGGAAAAAGGTTTGTTGGAATGAAAAGTAAAAAATTTTATTTCCCTCCGGACATGCCTAAGCGTGTTCGGAGAAAATAGAATGCGGTGCTGGAGCCTATCTGCATCGTGCCAACAGAGTAGGCAGGTAGCAGCGGTTTTGTCGTATTAGACAAGTTAAAATTGCAAGAACTAGGTTCCTCAGTTGTGTAGACAGACGAAGAACTGGTTTCCCGTATTATAATCTCCTGGTTGATAGGAGCTTATCATCTCTTTCAATACCAAGCGTACATTAGATATGGGCCTAAGGCTTAACGTGGGTCCTAACTAAGATCTCCTGCGACAAGGCATATTTGGTACATCTCACCATATTACACTTTTCTTCATAGCAATTGGATCTTCTACAACGCTAACGCTAGTCATTGGTAATCGATAATGTCCTATACAATATTGTTCATTGGTTGATTGGGTATTTAGCGTCTTGTTCATCATCAAGGCTAAATGAGATATAGATCTAGAGTACAAATTAACATGGAACCCAAAGCACATGAGCTCACACCAGAAACACTAAAGGGGCTTACCATATAGGCTCGAGGGAGTTCATCCTGTGCGAAAATAATTCAAAAAACAAAGTGCGGACTTCTAGCATTTTCCATGGCCCTAAACTCTCCTTATCTCAAGCCCGTTGGACGCCCATGTATCTGGTATCTAAGATGAGGAAGTACCATTTGGATTCACATCCTGGCTGCCGAGATTAGACTCCTCTGCTCCTGTACCTCCATGTTGAAATTGAAGGCCGCGTTAGATGCAGCTCGATTTACCAACGAACGACTACTGATATTTCATTACATCCCCCCATCGAATCCCCACTGCATGGATAGCAAAAGGAGGTCCTAATTCTATTAGGGAGATACGTAGTTATAAAGGTAACAAGAAAGTTCTGTCACTTTTCACCCGCCATCTTCGAATATCGATATATCACCTAAGACGTACCTGGAAGATCAAAACTAGTCCCCATCTGCATCGACGAGCTTCTGCCAACGACCTGGAAGGCCATGGATTCCATCGCGATAGAACTTGGTGGGCAGTGAAGCGAAGAAGGTATCAAGTGCATTTTGCACCTCTACTAGGGTTTTGAAATGGCATCCTTCAAGGTGATTGTCCAAGGAATGGAACAAGTGATAACCGGTCGGTGCAATGGCCGGGAAGTATAGCGGAGAGAATAGTGTTTCCCATCCAAGGCGTAGAATAGTGTCCCGGATCATCCTAGCCAAGTGAGGCTTAGCATTGTCCTGTAACAGGAGAACCCTTTAGTAGATTAGGTACCTAACTTCTAGCGCACTTTCCCCTCCTCCCCCTAACTACCAAAAATTACATATCCGCCACTGACCATTGAACTTTAACACAGAAGGATAGCATAAAGCGAGATTGGGTAATTGCACTGCGCATATGCTTTTATGACATTTAAAATCATAAAAACTTACATCTAAAACTTACATCTAAAATCTTACATCTAAAACTACATCTCTTCTAACTTATAATGTCCCCATGGTAGGGTATTGATCCCATCCTTTAAAACACATCTCTTATCATCCACACAACTTAAAGCTAGCTTATTTACTTCTATACTGTACAAATCGTGCTTATAACTTCTAATCAAGTTCATCTTTTTATAATATTCTTTTTGACTAATCAAACAGTCCTTATACTCGTTAAATGAAAGTTCTTTATACACAACACTCTTCTTAACACCTTTAGCCTTCTTACAACACTTTTCTTTATCGAACTTACCTTTAAAGTCTTTATCTGTTAAATCTATTTGAGGTGCTTTTATACTGTACATCTTACTTCTTAAACCCACAAACTCTTCTATGATTGTACCTTTAATCTCATCCTTCATCTTACCAAGTATTTTCTTATTGATTTGTGGTATCTTATATTTGTTATCTTTAGGGTAGTCACTGGTATCGAAGTAATCAATGTAGTTTTTTATGTCCTCGTACACATCTTCTGTTTGGATATGATATATATAGCTATCAGTATCTGTATAACATACTTCTATTTTGTCTTGGTATTTTGGTTTCATCACATTGTAATGGAAGTCGTACATTAAATATTTCGATAGATCTAAGATACTCATTCCAACATATATTGGTTTATTGAAAGTTAATTTTGTTTTATTCATTATGATCGCACACAGATTCTCAGTGTAAATAATTCTATCTTTAAAATTTGGTTTAGCAATTAGTTTTTCTACTCTTGTTGGATCACATTCTATTTTTATAGGTTTACATCTCTTTCTAATATTTTCCATAGTCTTTCCAAAAACTGAATTGTTCATGAGCTTATAAAAGTCTTTTTCAAAGTCATTTGTTGCTCTAGTTCTCATCTGCGTGTTTAAATCAATATATTTCTTTAACCAATCTGATTGTTCGAACTCTATTACTCGATGTATCTTGGTAAGTTTTAATCCAAGTGAAAGACATTGTTTTAGGTTTCGATAGTGAATTACATATTTTTCTTTGTCATATAGGGTTGTTAAGAGTTTTGATTGTTTTGAACCAGGTGGACACATGTTTTGAGGTGCTAATGGGTAGTCTTTGTGATAGTCATGCAATTCTTTAGGATATTCAAGATCAACTTCTAATATGTAACCAGTATCAGAATCATCAGGTATGTTTGTGAAATCTATTTCTCTTATCTCATCTTCACTTAACCATCTGAATCCCTTATACGGCATATATTGACTCATTGCCCACCCATACAAGTTATTGGCATCTAGATACATTAAGTAAGAATCTTCTTTATTCTTATTGTAATCTTCCATATACTTATTGTTTGCTTTCACATATCTTTTTGAGCATTGACTAATCCCACCTCTTATACCTTTCTCTATCATCAATACCATATCGTAATCAGTTAATAACTCTAGTTTTATAGTTGTCATCTTTAACATTGCATCCCAAGCTAAACCTGGTGCTGTCATATACCAAGCTGGATCGAGACCATAAGCTTTAAGACATGTTTCTCTAAAGTTCTCAAACACATCTGCTAATAACAACACATCGGTTTTTAGATATAAGTCATGGTATTGTCCGAGATTCTTAATTTTAAATGTTTTCCACACTTTCTTTGCATGCTTATAATCCTCATCGCTTATATGTGTGTTGTTAAGTTTGTTGTAGAATGCTTCCTTTGGTGGTAATTTTCTTTCTCTAAACCTATCCCAATTGTTAACATAATCGTACGGATAAACACCTTTTCTTGTTACAAGGTTAAATTGTTCTTCATCAGGATAGAAGTGTTGTGTGTGCACCATTTGTTCTCTCGTTAGGTTTGATGATAATTTGTCTAAACTACATGCCATAAATCTGAATGAATCTACGAATTTTAATTTGATAGTTCCAACTTTTTTACTGAATGATATGTAGCGTTGCTCGTTATTAGGTATTAATTCTATTTGTTCTTTATTACATCCTAGCTCTTTTATAAACAAGTGAGAGTCATATCCAGATAAGTTATGTATAATCACTGGTACGAACTTAGGCATTTTAACTTTTAAGTTACAGTTGTTACATAATGCAGCTACAAACTCTCCTGTTATATGATCGTGATGTTTAACTTTATGGTTTTCTGGTGTATATTTTACTTTACAGTAAGAGCAGGATTCGGATTTGTTGAACTCTTTTCTCTGACTTTTTGTTAATGGTAATTCGTTGTTTTCTTTATATATGTTCGAAATTTGTTTGGCATCTTTCTTTAACATTCTTATGAACTTCTTAGCTGCATCTTTACCTCTATACACAACAGGATTTGTTTTACTTCCATCACTTTTTACAATATAGTAACAGAACCCAGATGGTTTGTGCTGCTGATATTTTTTGGTATATGACTCATCTTCTGGATAACATTGTTTACATCCCATAACCTTATGTAGCAGACATTCAAAATCAGCGTAAATCGTAAATGGCAACTTCATCGTAAATTGATAGTTTTTAAATTCAACGTATGTATCTTTCGGTGGCATTTCTATCTTAACAGCTTCGTGAGTGGAACAATCTTTTTCGTGTTTATCTAATGCACTTTGTGAGTAAAAATATAACAAGCATCTATCACATAAGTATTTTCGAGCTCTCCATTTAGTTATTTGGCTGCTTACTAATCTACTTAGATCTTTAATCCAACAATAGTGTGTTTTAACTTGGTCTTCATTTTGTTCTTTTACATATAATAAATTCACATGGATGTCTTTCTTGTTTTTAGTATGATATAAAACGTATATTGTATATTTTCCATCATCACTATATGTATAAACGTTAAATGATATATTGAGTCGTCTTTCAATTTTTGGGATGTCACTTAGTTTTACAGGAAAATGAATATCTTTTAATTTTTCTTCTAAGTCTATAACGATATGATTGTACTTTGGTGGTCGTTGTGGGTCTTTTTCAACAGGATGCAATGCAGAGGCAATTGAATACAAGAAACATTTTTCATCTTTGTTCTTTACATTGATAACAGCTTTTTTCCTTTTGATTTCATTTGGTAGTTCTATATATGATGATCCTCTATATGGTGCATATTTATTAAGAGCTAACTCCAAGTAGTTTATATTTGTAAGAGCCCATCCAGAACCTCTAGCTTGGAACTCATCCATTCTTGCTCGTAATATTTGTTTAGCATCACTTAAGAATTCTTTTAGATTTGTTGATTGGAATACCTCTTTGTTATTAATGTTGAAGTAAATGTCTTGAATCTCTTTACCTTTCTTATATTGACAGCTTATTAGGAGATTAGCCTTTAACGATCCATGTTTTTGTAAGCTGATGTTCAATCTATTTATTAAAGCTTTTGATGTTGAGGTGATATATTGTTCTAGTGGATCATGTTCTTTATAAGTTGTTGTAAATCTCCATGTTTCTAATCTTGATTTGAATGCTGTGCTTTTAAGTTTTACATCGATTGGTACTGATTCAACTTTGATTCTTGGTTCTTCAAATACTTCTTGTTTAAATGGGTATATATTTCTTATCTGTCTCCTGCTTTGTTCATCGTCATGTCGTTTAAGAAGGTCTATCAGTTCTGCTTTTCTTAATCGGGAATATCTTCTGATTCCCCTCTCTTTACATTGGAGCCTTAACTCTACTACGGTAAATTTACTATAATTATTCATCCTATTTATTATATAGAAAATCTTTATTACTCTTCAATTTTTATCTTCACCGGGTTATTTCAGTTCATTTTCATTTTTTCTAACACATCGTTTAAACATCTGCACGCGTCTGCCATTGCCTACATATGTTTTCTCGTTGTGTTAGTCTAGAACTTTCATGGGAAGACCCATCAAAGTCACATATACACATTTAAAACTGAATCATTTTTGTAAACTTACTCATCATCGTCATCATAATCATCACTACCATATTTATATTCATCATCACTACTCAAATCAGATGTTTTTCGTTGCATTACTAATAACTCTTTCTCCTTTAACAGTATTTGCTTCTCTAGTAGTGTTGCTAAGAGTTTAAGATCATGATGAATTAGTTCAAGTCTATCATGTAATAAATCAAAATGCGCTTCCATATTTGTTATATAGAAAACCAGCAAAAATGAATCAATTTAAAAAATCTAAGAATAAAAACAAACATGACTAGTGCTAAGGAAATATTGTCTTACAAACCTGTATTTGATTGTATATGTAAATATTTAGATATTGGTGGTTATAACGATGAAGACAAAATAAATTTTAGCGTATCCTTAGGTATGTTAGATCATTTGTTCAAGAAGGCCACTAAAGAAAACAACTCATTTCTTACACAAAACATTCTCTATGCAAACGTTATGGACTTGTCTGATGAAATATTAGATTCACTGACTGATGAACAATGGCTATCTATAGGCTATGATGGTTATGACGAGGAATACAACTATGATCACATTACAGAAGACTTCATACGCAAATATCAGGAGAAAGTTAATTTGATTGAAATATGTTTATGGAAAAATTTGTCGGAAGAGTTTATAAGAGAATTAGCTGATAAAGTTGATTGGGAGATTATTTCAGGAAGCCAAGACTTATCAGAAGACTTTATAAGAGAATTTGCAGATAGAGTTGATTGGAAAGAAGTATCGTATCACCAAAAGCTATCTGAAGAATTTATTAATGAGTTTATAGATAAAGTTGATTTTGATGCTATATCTTACAAAAACGAACTCTCTGAAGCCTTTATACGAAAACATGCAGATAGAGTTAATTGGTGGTACATATCTGGAACTCGTCAATTATCAGAAAACTTTATAAGAGATTACGCTGACAAAGTAGATTGGGAAATGATTTCAATGTCTCAAAATTTAACAGAAGAATTTATTGCAGAGTTCGAAGGTAGAGTTCATTGGCGTAACATTTCAACTTATCAAGACCTATCTATAGACTTTATATATTCGTTTAGACATTACGTAGATTGGAGAGCTATAATAAGAAAATATCATAATAATCCCAATTTAGGCGATATGTTGAATGTAGCATTCGCTGTTGCAGCAGAGGGTAATGTTTAACTAATTATCTTTTATGGCTATTATACCATAAAAGTTGTATGTTTGAAAGGGGTCCAGTGCTGGTGGACCCCAGTTGTAACCAAAACTCATTACCTTTACCTTTACAAATCTCTTATACTCAAAAACAAATCAACAACAAACTCATCGTCGTATTCTCCTTCAATATCCACGTGACAACCATACGAAACAACACAGTTGTATTTTTCTTTGACTTTGTTTAGGAGGTTGACTGAGTTTGGATCTTTGGTTTCTGATAACACTGACATTCTTGGGTACTTTTCTTTAAGGCACTGAAGTCTTGCTTTGATGTTTCGCTGCTGAACCCTTCCAACCCAATATTTGTATGACTCGTAACGCCTAACCTGATCGTGTTTGTCTGTGTCGTACTTGTCTACTATGTCTTGAAGCTGACCAGCTGTGAGGTTCTTTTTAATAATAACAAGCTTGTGTACTTTCCCTGGATCTTCTGTATGTTCAGCTGCTATATCTCTAAGTCTTGTGTTTTCTATTCTTAAATCGTTCATTTGCTGTTCTATCTCCTCTACTCTTCTTTGCAACTCTTCTTGATCTTCTCTATATTGTCTAAAGTCTTTTGTGTAATAGTCGATAACGATTTGATTGCATTTAAGGTAAAACTCAGGAGAAACCCATCGAGATATATCCAAAATCAACTCTTTACATACATATGTTCCTCTTACTTCGCTCCATGTTTCACCTTTACCTCCTGTTATTGTTTTAATAATTTGATCTCCTATTGATAGAGTAGATAAAATGTACTCTATCAGTTCTTTAGAATCTTTATTTTTAAGCCAGTTGTCAAACCTCTTACCACCACTCTGACACAGTTTAGTAGCATTGAAGTATCCAGTGTTCTTATCTATAATCAGTTTAAAGTCACCAAAAATTCCATACCAATACTGATCCTTGATCTGCTCGTAACAAATATCGTTTAAACTAAAAGAACTATCCATAGTACCCATATTTATTATATAGAAAATCATTATTTTTAACTTCATTTTCGTTACCAGCTTTACTGTGTAAGATGAGTTTCTGAAGTGGCCGGAATCCCGGCCATTTCGAAGTTTGTTGTGTTGTTAATTTTCGATAATTTCATCGGACCGAATTCGGTCCCTGGAAATAGTTCTGGGGGTCGGTTATTTTTTGATAATTTTTAGACCCAGCATACCGGTTCTGGAAATATATGCTATGAGGGGTATCGTTTCGTTACCCCCTTATCTCGTTCAAACTATCCTTTTATGGCATAATAACCATAAAAGACAAACATTTATATTTACACTACAACATTACTCTTATCTATCCAACTATTATGTGAATCATCAAACCCTAGCCATTTGACATATACTTTATCACCTTTCTTTCTCAACACCTTTTCCACCAAGTATTCATCTTTATGCCTCGTCTTTAATAGTTCTGGTTCGTAAAATCTACCTTGCACATCCTCTTCTTCCAAATCTTTAATTCTATATGTAGGTGGATTGGATGGAATAACTTCACTAATAACAAATACTTCTGTTGACCAATTAGGTGTATATCCCTTCTCAAATAACCCTTTCGACTTACTTATACGAACATGATCACCTAACTTGTATTTGGGCTTAACACGCTTATATTCTTTTTGATACACTTTCTCCAATATTGTTTGCTCATTCTTCTTGCTAACTTCTATGGGTTTTAAACCAATTGTTCTATGAATTTGATGATTATACTCTTTAACTAGTGTTGGTAATATCTCTATCCATTTGTAATTCCCTTGTGTCGTGAACCTTTTCCACATGTTCTGCTTAAGCGTTCTATTGAATCTTTCAACCACAGAAGCTTTCTTGCCACTATAGGTTGAGTAGTGATTAATCTTATTTTCATCCATCAACTTCTTAAACTCTTTATTGTAAAACTCTTTACCTTGATCTGTTTGTAAGTTACTAGGTTTTCTCGTTCTTAATATGGATTCGAATGCTTCTGTAACATTCTTCCCACTCTTATCTTTAACAGGAACAGCAAACGCATATTTCGAGAACACATCTATAATCATTAGCAAATACTTATAACCTTTATTGATTTTGGAAACACCTTTTAACACACCACTATCCATTTCTACAAGATCAGCTTGCCAAAGATCATCGATACCTTTTATAACTACATTTAATCTGTCAAAGTTTTTTCTAGATGGTTTGTGAATTTCTTCTATAATGTCTTCTCTAACACCTTTACCTTCTTCTAGTCAATCAGGCTTTTTAACGAATTGAGTTTTAGTAATACCACATACAGAACAAATACCTTTCTTTAGATATCTTCCATTCTTTGCTTGTTCAATTCTAATGGTATCTTTCTTCGTATCTGTCACTTTCTTACACTTAACACAATACATCCTGTTTATTATATAGAAAATCAATAACTATCGCTGTTTAATATTACGCTATCAACATTCTCACCATCATCATCACTATCTTCGTCTTCTCTTTCTACATGCATAAGAAGCAATAGTAATTTACCATGTTTCAGGCCAGAATCTTTAGAAGGTCTAATTGCCAAATTATCATTTGTATTAAAGTGCAATGGAAAAGTTTCAACTAGAGAATCATTTAAATATAGATCTATATAATACGTATTGTAAGATGACTCTATATGCATTATCCTACCTTTATAAAGAAATTTGTATGTGATAGAGAGATTATGTATTAAAAAGAACGGAGTTTTAACATTTTCTGATATCAATCGACTATGAAGCTCTATAACATAACTCCGTTTGATGAAGTTAAGCTCTTCTTTCAACATAGCAATATCTTTTCTCACAACTGTATTATTTAACTCTGATATCATTTTAACATTACCAAAGATATCCATATTTATTATATAGCAAACGTCTTTAGGAAAGCTCTCTCTCTATGTACATTACAACAAACAATAATTGTCCTTCTTCCATAGCAGAATTTTTATTTGGTTTAATCGTAATTATATCGTTCTTCTTAAAGTCAAAAGGTATCTCTTTAATCAAAGTATCACCCAAATATATATCTAGAAAGTATTTATCCAAACTTAAGTCCATGTGCATTATTTTCCCATTATAGAGAAATTTGTAACCGTTAGAGAGATTAAATATTCTAAAGATTGGCTCCTTAACGTTTTTAGCTCTTAATCGATATAGTAGAGGCATGGTTTCTTTTTGCATAACCAGTTTAGTAGTATCCATCCTAATCTTTTGAAAATCTTCTTTCTTTATGTATGTGTCTTGTAACGTTTCTAATGCATCTTCAAATCGTTTTCTATCGTTCTCTAATTGGACTTCTATTGATCTAAGTTGACTTACGCTAACATCATCATTTAAATTCTCCAACAATTTTAATTTTTCTTCACTAATATCAAGATCACCTTTTCTATCTTTAACATTACCAAATATATCCATACTCATTTATTATACAGAAAATGCCCATCCTAATTTTTCAAAACATTTCTTTAACATCTCTATTTGTCTAGGCGAGTGTTTAAAATCAATATCAACATGAACATCGTGCTTTTTCAACAGATGGTACAATACACATTTCAAGTTAATAAACAATGCTCTTTCCGGATACAGCTCCCTGAAGACCTCGTGTAAGTTTTCGAAGTCGTTTATAAGTGTTTCTTCCATATGTCGCAACTTTAATGGTTTTTGATCAGTAACATGATGGTGTATTAAATAGACATCATCATAATATTTTGTGTATTTGTTTTTCTTTAGTACTTCTAGGACATCTTTTGCTGATAATAAATCTTTTGGTGTATCTCTAAATTCATCACTTAACACCTTGAACACCTCTTCGGGAATAATTCTATCCTGTAAAGCTTGCAAACGAGATAGCTGTAACTTAAATCTTTTTGTAGTATCGTACCATGGTTTTCGTACGCAAGCAGCTTTCGTTTCTTCACAAGTACTGTGAACCCAACCACTCTCTACAGAACAATCGCCACAAATGTAACTACTCATACCTTTTGTTAATGACTTACTACCACAATAACTGCATTGTAATTTTCTAGAGCTATAATTCGACAACAAGTCCTTTAAGGTAATTATTGGACGTAACTTTCTCAACTCTTCTTCCGTGTACAAAACTTTTGGTATTAACCTTTTCCATAGATCAATAACATTGTATACGTTGTTTTTATCGTTTAAGTCTATCTCGCTAACATCCTGAAAATACTGATAAAAATTATATCTATCTAGCGCATCTAGTTCATCCTCATGCTTCTCAAAATAATCTAAAAATCTATTGTGTATAGCTTCCATATTTATCTTAAAGCAAAACTTTTATGGATACAAAACCATAAAAGCATTTAATCATTTTTAATCATATACATAACGTCACTAAAAGAATACCCTTGATTTAGAAGATTTAAAACCTTAACACAAAGATGACCACATATAACTGAGTTAAAGTCTTGTATTCGTTCGTCATTGTAAAGTAAGTTTTCAGTACCAAGATATTGTACCAGTTGTTTAGGAGGAACACCACCATAAGAATCAAACACGTACTTTATGTTGTTATCTTTCCAATAGCATATCCAATGAGTACCAATGTTTTCTGATTTATCAAGGTTAACTACGGCACACTCATTTACAAAGGGTTTTTGTGGAAGTTCATCACTCATAAATACACCTCTAAATCGTTTTATCTTTAATTCTTTAGCCAACCTCTCTATATCGAAGTTGGTCAATGGTTTTAGTTTTTTGACTTCTTGGGTTTACCTGCCCCCTGCTTTTCTTCCATAGCTATATTATGTCTTTTTTGTTCTTCAAGTTCTTGTTTATTCTTCTTAGCATCAAGTACAGTTTTAGTAATCGCTGCTGCACCACCTGCTAATGAACCAACTGCACCTAAAGCTGCTAGAATGGCTGGAATTGTAAAGATAAAACCGCCAATATGCTCTTTCTTAATCTTTTTCATTTGTGCAGTAGTTAAAGTTAAATCCATTCCTTTACCTTCTTTAATTTTCTTGGCTTTATCGTTAAGTTGTTTCTTTGTTAATACATGATCAATATTTAAATCCTTTAGTTCGTTATAAGGAACACTAAACATACAACCTTTAATAGAACACATCTTCCTATTTATTTAAGAGAAAATCTTGGTTTGTAAAAGTACAGTTGTTGTAGCTCCACCAAAATCAATTAAGGAATCATTCTCATCTGTTATCCTTATCTCAAAATTATCGACCTTGTCTTTGGATATAGGGAAAAATAATGGATAAGTAGGCTCGTAAATAATACTATGTTTGAACTCAGCATCTGTTTTGAATGATGCTATAATTCCTGTTTCTCTATGTGTGTATTCTGTATCTTTAACAAACATGCCATCTGCTATATTACAGTGAACATTTATAGTATCAAACGGATGAAACTTTGGCAACTTACTTCCAATATGTGTTTTGTTCTTTTCTAAAACTTCAAAAACATTAAACCCGAGGACAGTGCCTATACTCCCAATTGTAACATCATTACTATCAGTTTCAATTTTGACTCTATTTCTTAAATGATCTTCTGATAATGTTATGTTGATGGATTGAGATTTTAAATATTCATTAAGACTGTTTAAGCTGTATTGCCCTTCTGGTATAAAAACTTGTCTATCACCATATGAGAAACTATTTTTTTCTGTTGTTATGTTTGGAGTTAGATATGTACTGTAAAACCCAACTAGTCCTATACTTAAATAGTTGCTCTTGTTGTCTAATTCGTAATGGAGTTTCTTCTTTAAAACAGAAGTATCACTCGTTAGCTTAAATACCTTAGCCATTTATTATATAATAAATGAATGAGTTTGATTTACCTAGAGATATTCCAAGAGAGAAAGTAATCAAGTTAATAGAAGATGTCATTCGAAAGTTAGAATGCAGTTTAAAGAAGAAAAAGAGAAAACTACGAATTGTTAAATATGCATACTACACTTTGATCACGTTGTCGGTTATTCTTTCTGCAACAACTGGGTTTATTAATATTTTTATACCTGTAACAATTTACTCAATATTAACAACATCTCTTGCAACTGGAAGTGCTATAATAACAGGTTTGTCTTCGAAGTTAAACATAAGCAAAAGAAAAGACGAATATAAAACCATTGTCACTTGTATTAACTCATTTAAAGAACAGTTAGAGATGATAATAACATTGAATGGTGAAATGGATGGTGAATATATAAAAGATACGTTGCTTAAGATTAGAGAACAACTTAAAGATATAAGATCATAAGATTTGCCCCGCTGTATTCGGAGGTCCAAAATGTTCTTAAAGGGTGAGCAAAACGCTCACCCTACAGTTCATCCTCAAACTGTTTGAAAGGGGGCCAGTGCTGGTGGCCCCCTGATTTTCTCTATAATAAATGAGTAAGAAAACTATTAATTGGGATGTAAAAGAGATGATAAAAGAAACAACAGCTAAGAAAAGAAATGGAGAGCTTATACCTGATGATGTTCGTTGTCTTATCGTGGGTCCGTCGGCGTCTGGTAAAACGTTTTTGCTATTTAACTTCTTATTACAGCCAGGTTGGTTAAACAATAATTACTTCTACATATATTCTAAAAGCATGAATCAGCCAAAGTATGAGCAGTTAAAAGATCGATTTGAAAAGGCAGAACTAAAGTTTAAGAAGCAAATAGCAACGTTCTTAAGCGGTAATGATTCTATTGTACCTATTGATGAATGTGAAAAATACTCTGTTGTTGTGTTTGACGATTACATTTTGGAGAATCAAGATACTGTTAGAAATTACTTTACAAGAGGTAGGCATAGTCATTTAGACTGTTTCTATCTTGCACAAACATATTCAAAAGTACCTAAACAGCTTATAAGAGATAACGTCAACTTCCTATGCATATTCAGACAAGATGATACTAATCTTAAACATGTGTATAATGAGTTTGTTGGGGGAGATATGTCTTATGATAAATTTAAAGAGATATGTTCAAAATGTTGGCAAGAAGATTATGGTTTCATAGTAATTGATATGACAAGGAAGGTAAACAATGGTAAGTATAGGAACAAGATAAAACACTTCTTAAACGTTTGATGTTTATTGACGTTTTACGTTTTAACGTTTGACGTTCTTTGACGTTTATTGACGTTTATTGACGTTCTTTGACGTTCATTGACGTTTGTTCGTTTGCTATACAATAAATGGATGAGAAAGAAATTGATAAGAATATTAAGCTGAAGGAGTTCTTGATAAAGGGCTTCAAATCTTGGAAGAAAGAAAGAGCAGGTATATACGATAAATTTAAGACACAAGAACAGCCTGTAATTGATGCTATTCAAAACTTGGGAAGTGAGATCAAAGAAGTAGCAGAACAAAATAAAAATCTAATAACTGAACTTGTTCCAGTTGTACATAAGACGGCTTCAATAGATCCTAGTCTACTAGAAACACCTAAAAAGATACCTTATGATAGTTCTCCAAGCAGTAGTGATACACCTATAACGGGAGAAATAAAACAAATGAGAAAACAAATTAAAGACAAAGTGGAAGGAGTAGAACCTTTAACAACAGCACAGTCATTTGGTAAGATTGCAACGAAATATTATAGTAAAAGAAATGATACTGTGTTTGGAATAAGAACTGTAGAAGAAGATGGAAAAATAATAAATAAGATAGGAAATTTGGAAGTTAAAGTGAATGGTGATGATTTGATAATTAATGGTAAAACTTATAAAGGAACAGAAGGTCTATGGGAATTGTTAACGACGAATACTAATAAAACCATTGAAGATTATGATGATGATGATTTTGAACAGTACAAGGAAATAATAATAGACTCAGATGCCGCCTTCCAAAAATATAATCGAGATAAAAAGGTAGCATCTAGTAGAGGTTCAAAGTACATTAATATTATCAAGCCTATTTGGGATAATTATATTAAACCAACTTTACCCCCAACTCCTAAAAAGAACACGACGCCTAAAAGGAGTGGTGAAGGAATTAAACAATATACAGAGATACCTAAAGAATATGTACGGATGGATGATGTGAGAAAGTTAATTGATCGGTTAATAGTTATAGATGGAGAAGAAAGGGCTGGTAATCATAACTTTTACAATGAGAAAGTAGGTATAGTGAGTATGATTAATAATAAGCTTTCACAGTTTATTCCTAATGATCCAAAAGGTATAGGTTATTTGATTAAGATCTTAAATACGTTACCACCACGATTCTGGAATGATGAGAAGCTTGGAAAAGGACTAATGAATAAGATCTTAAACATGAAGGGGATACCAGAGTTACATATACCTGGCTTCAGATTTTGTGGGCCTTTTACGAAGCTTCAAGAAAGGTTAGAAAGAGGTGATGAAGGTATTAACCCATTAGATGAGGCTTGTAAAGAACACGATATATACTACAGAGACAATAAAGATACAGAGTCGAGACATATTGCAGATAAAGAACTGGAAACTAAAGCATGGAAAAGAGCATTTAGTAGTGATGCGCCAATTGGTGAACGATTAGCTGCTTTTGGGGTTGGTACTGCTATGAATGCTAAGGTTAAGTTGGGATGGGGATTATAAGTTTTTAATTGTTATTATGTATGATTCTTTTATGGGATATACCCATCAAAGCGCTGTTTTAAGATTTTCTTTATAATAAATGGATAGTGTTGAAAGCTACGAGTTACAGAGTTTTAAAGCTAACACAAGAACATTTAATAATTTGAATGAAGCTAACAAAGATATTGAGTTCGATTTTAACGTGGGGGATGGTTTCATACATCCACACAAAGCAGATTGTCATATGACTTTTGAGGTTGTTGGTGCATCAGTTGGAGGAACATTTGGTGCAAACGATACTATAAAACTTGTAGATAACTTCTTCCCATTCTTCTTTTCTCAAATTGAGGTTAGAAAGCATGGTGTTGTTATAGATAAAATCGAACTACCTGGAATTACATCTACAGCTGTCGGAACATTAAAGATTTCCAAGCCTGAAGTTGAATATTTAAAACAAGCAGGATTTGAAACAGATGATAAACTTGGTCTAAGAAAGGACTTTAGCGTTTTGTATCCATTAAGATTAATTCCAGGCTTCTTAAGTGATTATAAAGAGGTTATGTGGAAAGGTGGATTGAGAATAACATTTACAAAAGCTAACAACAATAACGATGTTTTGTACAAATGGACTGGATCAGGAGCAGCTCCCCATGATGGAAAAATAACAATAAAAAGTATGGAGATAAGAATGCCTATTGTTGAATACGAGTCTAATTACGAAAACAAGTTAAAGCTGAATATTCTTAAAGAACCAAAAATCATGTTTTCATTCCATACTTATCAATGTGTTCAGAAGACTGTTGTAGGTTCTTTCTTAGAGTTTGATGTTACAACTCAATTTAATTCTAGACAATTTGATATGCCTGATTTCGTAGTTGTAATGTTCCAAACTGATAGAAGTGGCAAACAAACGGCAGATGCAAGTAAGTTTGATCATTGTAAGGTAAAGAATATCTATCTTAAGAATGGAAGGAATGAGGTATTTCCAAAAGAATCAAGAAACTTAGATATTGCTAACAAGGACTATTTCAAGATGTACGAAGATTATACTGCGTTTAAGAGAATAACATGTGGCAACACCGAAATGTACTATGGCCCTAAAGAGTTTATAGATAACAGGCCAATGTATGTGATTAATTGTAGTAAGAGGAAGAATGTATCAGTAAACGAGAGAACAAACATAAAAATTGTTGTAGACTTTGCAGAAGCCGTGACTGCTAATACTATATGTTATGCGATTTTAATTGGACGAAAGAACTTCACATATGATCCTAAGAATGAGAAAGTAGTAGAAGAGTTTTAGTTAGTTAGCAAAATATCAAAAACAATTCAAGGATCTAAGAGCCAGTGATACTGGCCCTTTATCAGTTGGTCACCCTCAAACTGTTTTCATCAGCGATTGTTTTATGGAAGTTTATCCATCAAACGAAATTGATGAAAATGATTAAATATTTTTTGGTGAAGATAAAAATTAGAGAAAGATCGTTGATTTTCTATATAATAAATACGATGGCAAAACACGTTGATTTTTTAAACAACCTTGGAAGTCTTGAACAAAAAAAGGTTATTGGATTAAGAGAATTAGAATTAAATACGGAATATAAGATTGTGAAAATGGAAAAGATTAAAACTAAGTTTGGGAAGAGCATTTTAGTTGAATGTGAAGAGTTTAAGATATTTCTTCCACCTAGATTTACAAAACACTTAACAGATAAAATGATTGATGAGATCGTTAAAGATGGAATAAAAATCAAATACACTGGTCTAAAAGAAAACTATCCAACTGTTGAGTTCTGTATGTAAATCCAAAAATGAATGAAAATGAACAAAAATATGTTGTCAGAACCAAAAAATGGAGTGTTTAGAAATGGATCCTCAAAAAAAGTTCATTCTTACTAATAACTTTAATGTAATTGTGAAAAATGTGCAAACCGAAGTTCAAGTGGTTTTTGACATTAACGGCTGTCTATTCAGTTTGAATTACGATCAGTGGACAGAGTTTAAGAAGTCATTGTTTCCTATTGAGAACGAGGTTAACAGAAGATTCCATTATCAATATCCGAACTTGTAATTTTAATTATGTTCTAAGTGTTTTATGGTGATAAAGCCATAAAACTAAGACCTTTGGATATACACAATGCATAAGGAGAAGCAGTACTTTTGAATGTCATTCGAATTTTAAAGATACATGTATAAATAAGAGATTTATTTGAGTTTTTCTAATTATATCCTTAGAGTTATGCAACTTATAAGACATTCGATAGATAGGAAATTTATCTGTCTATTGACTGCCGTTTGAATTTTGAAAATCGGTTAATAAACAACGGAGATATAACAAATTCGGAATAGTGTCCTTAGAGGTATGCAACCCACAACACAGTCAGAAGATGGCAAATTTATTTCTCTGTCGAGTATCGTTTGAATTTCAAAAATCGGTTAATATTCGGTGAAGTTACAGAGAATTTTAGAAAAAATCAAAATTTCGGGAATTTTTTACGGGTTTATTTTTGAGTTTTCGGAAAAATGTTATTCTTTAAAAAAGTCTTAGAATTTTATGTAGATTATGCTAGTATTTTTTATTTTTCAAATTTATGAATTTTATTTTTTGCAGTGTATACCAACTCATAATTTTTTATCAGAAATTTGCCAACTTTTTTATTTGATGAGTTAGCACATTATAACTATGGGGACGTAAGACTACCCTATTAAAAATATTTTGGGTAAACACTATAATATTGGGCAAGTGAGTTGGCAACACTGACATTTTTTTCTTTTTTGAACATTGATGTTTGCTAGCTAGGTGGACATTCTAAGAAGTTACTCAGCTACTCAGTAGATAGCGCTGTATATCATGTAGTTTATCACTTTGCTAATAGATGGCGTTGCTTGTAGAAGTATTTGTTCATATATAAGGACCAATTTTCACTTGATTTCTTGAGCGTAGTGTTAGCCGAGCTCGCTCGCTTGCAGTCTGGCCAGCTGTAAGTAGTTATCGGCGTGGACGTTGCAGGTTCGAGTCGCCTCCAAGCCAGAAGAAGGATTTTCACTCTCTCATCTATAAGCAGCAAATCAGATTGAGTTGACGTGAATGGAGACTAGCGCTAGTCGGGAAAAGAAAACGAAGGCACAAGAGAAGCAGCAGCAGAAGCAGCAGCAGAAAGAGAAACGGAGGCACAACAGAAGCAGCAGCAGCAGAAGCAGCAGCAGAAAGAGAAACAAACAGAAAAAGGAGCCTGAGAGGCAGCCAAAAGCAAACCAAACAAACAAATAAGAGAAAGGCGTAAGTCCTCTCAGGTCCACCTGTGCACAGGTTTTGCTGCTTTTTACTTTGAAAATTTATTTATGATTTTAAATGTCATAAAAGCCTATGCGATATACTAAACTTTATCTTCTTATAATTCAGCTATTTCTGAACCGATTTCGATCAAACAAAAACTATTTTTTCAACCAAAGACAGACCTATAAGTTATAAGTTTTAGATGTAAGTTTTTATGATTTTAAATGTCATAAAAGCATATGCGCAGTGCAATTACCCAATCTCGCTTTATGCTATCCTTCTGTGTTAAAGTTCAATGGTCAGTGGCGGATATGTAATTTTTGGTAGTTAGGGGGAGGAGGGGAAAGTGCGCTAGAAGTTAGGTACCTAATCTACTCCCTTTGTGATTCAGAAGTACTGGCTCCAGAGTTTTGAGTTTTTCTTGAACATGGCTCAACTGCTGACAGTACATAGTTGCTTTGATGCTCTGACTAGATGGTAGCAGTTCCAGATGCACGATGCCGCGAGCAGCTTACCAAACACACAGGAATACCTTCTTCTGGTGCAGTGCTGGTTTCGGCTATTTTGGAACCGGTTCATGGGATGAAAAACCAATGATGACTGCGTCGTGGAGTTTTGTACAGAATCCACTTCTCATCACATGCCAACATCCTGCTCAGAAATGACTGCATCCTCAGACGAGACAGCAAAGAAACACA